>NW_026723096.1:0-6946 GCF_029784015.1 Lycium ferocissimum | reverse complement strand
TCCTTTAAAATAAAACGCTTCAAACACATCTCAAACTCAAACACATATATATCGGAAGCCGACAAGGCTAACAAATGGCGCACCGGCCCCGAAGGAACATATAATATACAAACACACACACGTGGTAGGCACACAACCCACATATACGTCTACAGCTCCTAAACAAACCAACGAGTAATCATGACGGGACGGGGCCCCGTTTTTACACCTCGGAAAAAAAAAATTTTCCGTTGATGCACAAAGGAATAGGCTAAAGAGAAATATGAAGTATACGATGTTTCAATAAGTAAGACATAGCAATTGATGATTCTAAATGAGATTCGAAAGACATTCGATGTTAGATAAGAAAGTTGCCAAGAAAAGGCTATGTAAGCGATAAGTTCGGAAAGGCTTTATGAGTAGTAAGTCGATGACAACTTAATGATGTGTTGGGGAAGAGTTATGACCCTCTTAGGTTGCTAAGGAAGTATGAACAAGTGCTAAGGAGGTTCCATAAGGATTGGAGATCAAACGAGACGACAGATCACGCTTGGTAGGCGCGAGTTCCACGACGAGATCCACGGCCGCATTGCATTCCACGGGCGCGGATTTGTCCGTGGAACTCCGCCAGACAGAGAGAGCAGCTGGCTGGTCGTGAACCACGACCAGCTCCACGGATAAGCACTTATTCCCCCGACCGTGGGAGACGGTCAGTGGGAACACCCGTCAGCCGAAATGTTTTAAGTGTTTAAAATGAGTTCAACTTCATTATTTCATTTCCAACCTCTCTCTACTTCTCTCTAAAGGCTTTCTAGTGGTTCCATATTTGTTCCAGAACAAGAACACAAAGGTGATCAAAGGTCCTAATCATCAAACCAAGTGAATCAAAGTAAGGAAAACCATTAATGTTCATCAAGAGCAAGAAATCCAAGCAAAGGAAAATCTAGTGGTTTGGCTAAGCAGGTTTAGGCAACCAAGGTTCAATCCTACACCATCTAAGGTAAGTTTTATGATGTTTCCATGTTATATAAAGTGTTGGGAAGATGAAACACTCGAATTACGAAAGAAAATAAGTAATGGGTCATGAATGTGTGAATAGTAGCACTTTTGAGTAAACGTTTGGAACGAGTTATGATTCTTGATGCTTCATGAATATAATCATGTTATAAATGATATTGGGAGTATGGAAATCGACATTGCATATGAATGAACGTATTGACGAGTTATGGCTATGGATATGGATAAAGTGAAAAGAATTGTGAAGTAAGATTAATGTAGATGACTAGAAGCATTATGATGATAATATGAATGTTATTATTGATGATGTTGGGAGTTGATAGGTAATACGAGGAAAGTCGTATAAATAAAAGGAGATGCGTCTATTTTTCTAGAATTAGTCATGAATGCTAATGCTATCCATCATCTAATATGAGTATGCATCAATGAAGGTAGAACGTGAGCTTTGAAGAAGAACGCTCCGGCGATGAATAGTCGCACGATGAGGTATTGCATAGCTAACCCTTCTTTCATAAGGCATGGTTCTTGGGCCAATTGTTCATCTCTTGCGAGTTCATGATACTTTCTAATGATCTTAGCTCGAGAAGCTATCAAGCCAATGATGCCCAAGTGATACGATTGTACTAAGTTTCTTATACGACGAGTAATGCTCTAAGGAGTAGAATGTAATAAATGACGATCGTAAAGAGTGGGTAAGAGATAGATATGAACTAGTATGTATGTGCCTATGAGAGGCTATTGTGAACCCCGAGCTTACATGGCCGGGTAGAATATGATAAGTATGTATATGTATATGTATGTATGCCCATGAGAGGCTTTGTGAACCCCGAGCTTATATGGCCGGGTAGAATATAGTAAACACGTATATCCTTATATAACGACACGCGCGCGCCCCGCGGTTGGGTACGAATAATAATAACAATAACAACGCCTTGGTAGGGCCAGGCACTGAGCCTTGGTAGGGCCGGGTACGTAAAACCTCGAACCTTCGTGGTCGGGTAGGCTATATAAATACTATATGTATGACATCTATATGAGTACGATTATGCTATGTATATGACATCTATATGAGTACGATTATGCTATGTATATTACATCTTTATGAGTACGACTATGTTAAGATTATGTAAGTGCCAAGTAAGGGCTATAAATACGCAATGTATATGATATGAGCATGAGTATGAAAGGAAACATGAATACGAACATGAAAGTAGATACAGAAAGGTAAATGAGCAAGAATACAAATGTATGCACACGAGGGTGAAATAGAAATAGAACGTCCCTATGGAAAGCAGGTAAGTGCCATGATGATGATGCTATTATCTCCCAGCTGTATTAGTTCGCATGTTATCCTTTATGCTCCCATATTGATATTGATCATGCTTTACATACTCAGACATTCTTCGTACCGGGGCGTCTTTGTTTGTGGATTTGCGTCGTGGACGCGGGTGGCCGAGGAGACGATTCGATCCATAATTTGTACTATCTCGGGGACTACATAGCGAGCTCCATTTCATTCGGAGGCCGCAACTTTTGGTATATATTCTTTTGTGTATATATTCATGGGCACGGCGTGGTCTGTCCCGCCCATATGACATGATATGATGTACCCTTCTTAGAGGCTCGTAGACATTGTGTATATGGTTAGATATGTTCGGCCTTGTCGGCCTATATTTGGGATGTTATTTTGTTCGCCTTGTCGGCGCATGTACCTGTATATGGGCATAGATGTTCATTGATGATATAAATATGTTATTGCCCGATGAGCTTAGAATGATGACGAACGAAAAGTATGATATAATGATGTGGCTCACTAGGAGAAATGTGAAGTATAAGTATAAAAAGGGGTGCCTGGGTGGGCTAGCACGGGTGCTCGTCGCGGCCCTCAAGTCGGGTCGCGTGACGAAGTGGTATCGAGCAGTTCGGTCCTAGGGTGTGTCTACGAGCCGTGTCTAGTGAGTCTTGGTTATGGGTGTGTTGCGCGCCACGCTTATAAACAAGAAGGCACGGACATTTTAGGAATGAATGACCTTCTTTCTTGTGTAAGAAATCGTGCGATAGAGCTTTGATGTAAGAACTTCTTGTTTCTTAACGATGTGTTATGTATTTCAGAAATGCCTGTAAAGAGAAAGGCTACATGTCACACCCTAACCTTATTAGGGTGTGATGGGCACCCGACCCCACATCCGGAGCCGAGCGAACCCACAGACTCTCATTACGCACATAAATTTTTTTCAAATAAAGATAAAATGCAAAATATAACTTTCGTAAATAATTTTTTCGTTACTTTCAAATTACATAAAATCCGTAGTCAAACAAAACCAATCACATATGACGTATCGGCTGACGATGGAGCCGCTTACAAACCGACAACCAACACCCACGACGTCGTCTGCAAAGTCTCTAACACGGATCCGTAAATCATAACGGACAAACTCGACTCGGCGGCACTCCGGGAAGATGGAGCTTGCCATCTCGCCGGAACATCTTCTATAATGACTTCAGCTCATGCGGGAGTACGCGCGGCATGAAACGCGACCCCGAAAACAAGGGGGTCGATGCGGAAAATGTGCGAGCATGTAAGGAGCAATACGTAAACCGAACCATAACCGAAACAAACGGGGACTAAAAGATTAGTACATTAGTCAAAATGCCAGACGCCTATTTCTCAGACACAAACCAGACATACCTGTCTCATATATCAGAAGGAGTACAGAGGGTAAGTAAGTCAGCCAGAGTACTAAAATGCTTATTTTACAATTACAGATCGCATGTCCGAAGAGGTACAGAAAATACGGACGCACGGTGATGTCATACGTCGGACGGAGAAGCGAACGTACGAAAACTCGGACGAGGTCATATGTCGGACGAACTATCAACGTACCGAACTATGTCGAACATACCCGTAATCGGAGTCGGACATACATACGTAGCCGTGTCGGACGATTCGTAATCGAGTCGGACGTACGGAAGTATACCGGACGGATCCGCGGTGAACGAGCCGGACGTACAGATATATCGGACGATTCGTAATCAAGGTCGGAAGTATGGAGCGTAATAGAGCCTCATCAAAATAGAGATGCGAAGTCCGACTTACAAAATCGTCATCGAGTGTCCGAATATCAAAATGCTTATTTTCGGACCACGGATTATGCATAACGGATCATATATCATCATAAGCATATGCGTAACGAGATCCGGCCCTCGAGTGACGGACGCGGTAACGAGAACCCGGCCCAGTACGGGACGCGGTGAACGGACGGATCATATGCCATCTCGGCCACCGTCCCCACATCGTCGGATCATAATATCATATGCATAAACGAGCCGGCCCGCTTTATGAGGGACGCGGTGAACAATGCGAGAGAGGAAGAGCACGATAACGGAACTGCCCGGGACGCGGTGAACGGATACATATACGAAGCATGCGCACGATAACGCATCCGGCCCGGGACGCGGTGGACGGATACATTGAGCCTTGCACGAGAAGAGTCGTGAGAAACCATATGCATATAAATCCGGACTCGATGGATAGGTATGCGGCCGACGTCGGAGGGATTGAGAACAAGTTTTGGGTTCTTTCGAGTTAGTATCGGAAAGTTATGAGCATTTTAAAATACGAAAACCTCTTCGGACTTTTTTAGCGATCCGAGATCGTACATGAAGAACGTAAGACCTACGAGAGACACCTATATCAAAATACTCGGGTCAACGGTACTCACACCCAAATACTTATGGAGAATACTTGTATCGGACACTCATACGGATACTCATACCGGAGTTATCATATCGGATTGCTTATCTTAGGAATACTTGGATCGGAATACTTATGTCGAACATACATATATCGAATAGGATGCTTATATCGGAATGTTTATATCGAAATACTTACATCGGAATCTTTATATCAAAATATTCAAATCGGATCATACGTACGAAGCGTTTATATCGAGATTAGTCCAACCGGAATACTTTATATACGAATTGCCAAATATTTATAACAAACTCGGAACATTAGCCAAAGGTTCTCATTATTTATCGCACGGAAATGAGGCAAATAAAACAATATACATAGGTCTCGGGGATTGTGGGCCCACTTTGGGTCAAATGAGGTGGCATACCCAATTTACGTATTTTACACTTCATAATATCATTCATGATAGTTTTAAGATAGTCGGGTCCCATTGGTTCAAGTTCTAGGTGTTTAGACAACTTTTCCAACCATTAGCAGCATAATTAATTCAATTCTCTTTTCGAAAGAAAAAGGGGCAATTTCGGACGTGGATTAGAAGAGTAGAGTTGTCCCCGAGGTCCAAATTCAAGCCTAATATATCTAGGACATGCCAAGAGAGAGAAAGGGTAAGCCTTACATACCTTTTCCGCTCCTTAAGCTTCTCCAAATTAGAATCCCGTTTTCTCAAAATCTACAAATGGTCATGTTTACCAATTGTGAGTTGTAGCTTCCAAGAGTTCAACTTAAGGTCATGTTTGGCTACCGAAATTTCGACAAAGACTTCCCCTATACATATAGCCTTCCCGAGATTCTATCTCGGCCAACAATACCGTGCAAAATCCGAGAATGGAACTCGGCCAACAAATCAACAACAACAACAACAACACAAACAATCATTATGAAACACAATATAGCATAACTAGTTTCCTTTCCAACATAGTGCAATAGCTTTCATTCTAACTTCATATTTCCAACTCAATACCAACATTCTCATATTCATTTTTTAATCAAGATCATTCCAATACAATTCTAAATCATTTCATATCATTTCCACAAAATATTCACAAAATATACAAAGTATACAAATTTTTTACCAAAACCATAATCCATCCAAAACTTCTAATCTTCAACATAATATTCATAACATATTTCCATCTTCCAAGTTCATCCACAATCATCATAATTTGCACCTTAACACTTAATTTCCATAATGTCATAAAATCATCCTAAAATGACAAGATTTTCCTACATTCCATTCCAATGCCAACTTAAACCATTTTCTTCCATTTCACATTATAAGAGTCACAACAACATAACTAACATACTAAACAAAATTTAATTCATTTCCATCCTTCACCCTATACCACACGGCCACACTCCATATTTTCAACTTTCATCAAATTCATTCAACTTCCATTTCCAATATGAATTCCACCATAACCACAACTAGAATACAACATAAAATTTAACTTATCATATTTATACAACATCACACACACACACGGCTACATACCTACACACACACCCACTTTGCAAATGTTATACCCCGAGTTTTTGCCTATTCGGAAAAATTCGAAATAAGCTAGACTTGAAAGGAATAAGGCTATGTTGATCTTATTTCATAGGTGTGTGTTGTTCATGACCTATTAATGTGGAAATAGCGGGAAAGGCGAGGGGCAAAAATCGGGAACTTCGGAAATTAATTTCGGAATTTCAAGACGAGGCCACGACCAATTGGGCCAAAAGTTGGCCCAAAATTAGGGGGTGGCCGGCCAAGCCTTGGCCCAAGCCCCTAATTTTATTAATTTTCCATGTGATCATTATATGTATTTATAGAAGCTTCAAGAGAAAGAAAGAAAAAGCAAGAGCAAACAAGAAGTGTTGAGAGAAAGAGAGAAGCAACCATACAGCTGCCACCCTTAGCCGAGCAACATCAAGAAAGAGTGAAGAAAATAAGTAATTTCCTCTAGCAACTCAACTCAATTAGAAGGTAAGGAACAACATAGAGTGATTGTTGAAGCTTGCAAGGCACTCTTCATGCAAAGTGAGGCTTAAACCGTGGTGAGAAAGTGAAGGGAAGGAGGTAAGATTTCATTCTTATTTTCATATACTATGGAAGGTTTGTAGGTGTTGTGAAGTGTGGAAATGAAGCTATGAATATGTGGATGTTGTAAGTTGGCCGTGTGTATATGTGTGTGTGGCCGTGTGTAAATGTTG
>NW_026723095.1:0-7288 GCF_029784015.1 Lycium ferocissimum | reverse complement strand
ATAAACCATACCTTGAATCTTTTCAACTCAACAATTCCATATAACAACTACGACTCCTAATATCCACGATTTCATGCAATTTCTTACTTCCAATTTCATCAATCCAATTTTAATCCTTCCATTATAACACCATTAATACAATTATACCATAAAATGAGAAAATCTTACCAAAATTTTCTCGGAGGAATTTCTACGCTCAATTGCTCCAATTTCGCAATTTCTTCTTCTTCAACTTAATATCAAATGTTGCTATCACCTCCTTGAACTTGTATTGCACTTGAAATTGATCAACATGGCAACAATATATTTTTTTCCTCCATCCATGGCTGGCCGAGAAGCCATGGAAGTTGTTAAAGAATTTTTCTAAGTTTCCATTAAGGAAAAAAAATGCATGGAATAATTTGTTGACTCATTATGGTCCTCTATTGTGACGTTTGTGCCACTAAATTTGACCAATTCTTTGCCTTGTGGCGGCCTACTTTGGTGCCACGTGGCGACCCATAATTAATTTTTTTTTAATTTATAATCGGATGGGGCCCACAAACATAATTAAGTTAATTAATTCCTAATCTCCAATAATATTTTTACACCAAATAAAATTTATAAACAATTTATGTTTTAATTAAATTGAAAATTAAATATTTCTATCTCGTGTCCGAAAATAATTTAGCCTTTAACTTGAGTCGATTTGCTTGCGGATAATTTGACGTATAAACATACGGGGTATAACGGTATCAATCCGAGACTATTCAAACAAGACTCGAGAACACTCGGGCAACCCGTACAACGCTCCAAAACAGCCCTTGACACACAATACCACATATAATCCTCAAGCTCAACAAGAACAACAACGGCATATCAGCTTGACCCCTAACTAACAACATAACCGATACTCGAAAATCTTGCAAATACCTACGAACATACCAAACCAACCACATACGACTCTTATATGTTATTTCATACAATCTTTTCATCAATCTTGATGAAATACAACGACGACTTGACACGACAACTATATCAACATCCATAGGCATGAAAACCACATTAATATCACTACAAGTTCTACAACAGCCCACAAAACAAATACAGCTTCAACTTTAACCATCTAATTCCTTCATTCTCATCATCAAATCCAAAACAAAAACAACCAAAATATTAATTCAAATCAGTCCACTAATTTAAAATAAAACAGCCCCTTTACGGCTTGAACAACTTTCCAACATCAACATACATAATTCCATGTGTTCAATTCATATCTACCAATCTATAACAAGTCCAAATCACCTCTAAAACATGTAGAAAAAATTAAATTTACCTCACTAAACTTGGACGAGATCTTCCAATAACTTGCACAACTTGCCCACTTCATCTTCTTCAACTTTAACTCTACTCTTTTGCTCACTTAGATACTTAAAACACCTTGGAGATTGATAATTTCATCAAGAACATAGATTCCCTAAAAGCGGACCATGGCCGTGAGCTTAGCGGCCATGGTTGTTCATGCTCCTTCTCCAATCCAAGGTGAATTTTAGCAATGAATTGATATAAAAATTAAGGCTGGCCGTGAGTTGAAGATGCTGCCATAGCCATGGATGGTCGTGGCTCTTTCTCTCTCTAAGTGACTAAAAATGGAGAGCATCTCTCTCCTAATTCACTTTGGAATGAAAATATGACTAAGCTTGGTCATCATTTCAATATTTATATGTTGTCCATATGGTTGACATGTGTCCAACCATGTGACATGTGTCCCACTATGATTTATGAGCCAATCATAATTGTCCATGTGTTGTGGGGCCCACTTAGTGGTCTAATTAGGCTAATTAATCATAATTAATCACTAATCCCCACTTAATAATTTAATCATGGTTAAATTAGTCCCTAATCTCCATTAATATTTCCATGCCAATTAAAATTTATAAGCAATTCGTGCATTGATAAAAATTGGGGATTAAAAGTCCTTGTCTCATATCCATAAATAATCTTATGCTTGGACTTATGCCGATTAGCTTACGAATAATCCGCCGTATAAAATGCGGGATATAACATAAAGGTTCTGGGACCAAGAAAATTGAAGAAAATAAATTTGTTAAAAAATTTGGAAAAAAAAAAAGGTTGGCAAATTTTTAGTCAAATTTGGAGAGGTATATGTCCTAGTATATTAGGATTTTTTAGGTGTTTCAAAAGCCTAAAATGAATTTCATCGAGTCTAGTTTCCAACGCAATAAATCGCTCATCAATAGGACATCGGAGTAGAGAATTATGGGTGTTACAAGTTGGTGACAAAAGCATGAAACGCATGCTACAACCTTTGCCCTACGATGCTTAACTTGCTATATGTTGCTACAGTGACCCCGACCCGAATTTGACCCCTATATAAAGGGTAAAAACCCCTTTTTTTTAACCAGATTCTGCTCAGATTTTTCCAGAAAAACCCAGAAAATAGATGAGGGAGGTGAGCCTATCATAAAATTAAGTGATTTTTAAGCGACGGAGTATTAGTTTCGGTTCGGACAGCGCGTGGTCGTGATTGTAGTATTGTTGTGTGGTGGATTCTAGCGTGGATTCAAAGTGGATATTGGAGATATTGCTATTTCAATGAGAATAAGGTATGAATCTCCTTCTAATTACGTTAATACCGGTTTATTCGCGAAGATAGAATGGTTAAATAATTGTATAGTAAGTTGGTTAGTTATGGAAGTTGGAAAACAGCGTGTGGGCTGTTTTATGGAATACTTTGGTGTTGGAAATGATGTTATTGATGTTGGTATTGTTGTTGTTGTTGTTGGTTGGTCGTTGAATTGAGAATTCAGGCTAGGCATATAAACGGGGGAGATCTTTTGCCCGATTTTCGACGAGAATATAAAATGTTTGATTTGAAAACTTGGAACAAGTGTGCGATAAAGAGTCTAACGTTAGTGTAAATCTTCTCAAATGTAGATTTACGAGCTTGGACGGATAAGCGTAACTAGTAGGAGGTCGAACAGGTATGTTAAGGCTCGTCCCTTTCTTTCAAAGGCATGATTCCTATGTTTGATTCCATAAATGTTTCCATAACCTCCTTGTTTCTAAACGTTAGAAGTTCATGACTAAAGGCATGACTCCTTTCTTTATAATCCATAAATGTTTTCCAAAATGTCCGTATTTTTCAAACCAGAGATTTATGATTTTGGAAGCTCTTATGACAACAACGATGGACATGTGTTTTTACAATGATAACGGTGATGTCAAAGATGAGCACATCTCTATGACGATTATGATAATGATGATTTTATGTTTAAAAGTCTCAAGTTATAATATCAATGATAATATGAGAATGTTGAGCTATTTCTTGATTTTCTTAATTTTATTCATTAATGATGACTCTATTTCTAAAAGCTCCAAAGTGTATGAATTGATGCTTTATGGTACTTATGATCTTACTCTATGTTTTCCCTTGATGTTATTCTTCATTGATAGTCTCGCCTTATAATGCTAGTCCCTTCAAGGTGAGACACGATGATCATGATTATTCCATAATACAATCGGAGGTTCGACCTTACGTCACTCGATGGAGTTATAGCTTTTGATTGAGGTACTGTTATGCATGCTTATGTTGTGATGATTACACCGTGCCTATACGGCCGGGCAGCACCACTACGGAGGGCATAGTGGGCGGCTTATGGATGATTACACCGTGCCTATACGGCCGGGCAGCACCACTACGCTGGGCGTAGTGGGCGGCTTATGGATGATGATAATAACACCGTGTCTATATGGCACGGGCAGCACCACTAGTGGGCGGCGTGAGATAATTATCTTGGACGCGGGAGGCCCAGATGCGGGCTAGTGATGTTATTTGATTCAGACAGTTATGTATAAATGTGTAATATGTTAAAAAGTTAAAGATGAGCATGCATGATTCTGCCTTAAAGGCAAGTAGTTACGATTGTACTCTCTTCTTATGTCTTCTATACTTCCTTATATGTTATCATGCATGCCTTACATACTCGGTACTGTTCGTGCGCGTCCTTTCTTTTATGGACGCCGCGTTCATGCCCGTAGGTAAGCGGGTTGACGCGTCTGATCCTTAGGAGCTCCATCAGCTGCATCTTAAGAGCGCTCCAGTTGTCCGGGCTACTGACTTATTAATACTACTCTTGTGTATATATTTGGGCATGGTGAAATCCTTACAATCCTCGTGGATTTATGTATCTTATTTAGAGGCTCGTAGGTAGGCGTATGTGGATAGATATTTCATAACTTTGTCCGTCCATGTTGTTGTATAATATTTTGGTAAAGCTTATTGACATGTGCTTACGGGTATAGCTATTGATGCCTATATTAAGTAAGATGTGCATGAATTGTCCATATGGCCCGCTTAGTAGTGAAAGTGGAATGTTAGACCAGAGGTGCTCGGCAAGCTAGTACCGGGTACCCGTCATGGCCTCTAGTGGGGTCATGACATGGGCTGTCAATAATCGATCTCGAATCATCTTGACTTTTTCTCTTGCTTGTTGAATCAACTCGGGGCCTATTAGGTTGTACTTCTCCTGTACAAACCATCCAATTGGGGATCTACACTTCCTTCCATATAAAGCCGTACGGAGCCATTTGGATCTTGGAATGATAGCTATTGTTGTATGCAAACTCAATTAGAGGTAAGTGGTCATCCCAACTACCACAAAAATCTAGAACACATGCTCTTAGCATATCCTCAAGGTACGAATAGTACGTTCGGCACCCCGTCAATTCTTTGATGGCTTGCGTGCTAAGCTTTACTTGAGTACCCAAATCCTCTTGGAAGGATTTCCAAAAATTAGGTTGTAAATTGTGCCTCATCTATGATAATGGATATCGGAATACCATGGTCGCACAATCTCCTTGAGATACAACCTTGCATAATCTTCTGTGAGTATGTGGTTCTATTTTGGGGAGAAAATGAGCTGCTTTTGTGAGTCTATCCACGATCACCCATATGGAATAATCCTATAATGAAATCCATATTGATCACTTCCCATTTCCAAGTAGGGATTTCCATTGCTTGCTATAATCCTCCTGGCTTTTGATGCTCGATTTTCACTTCTTTGGCAATTTGGACATTGAGCTACAAATTCTGCTATGTCTTTCCTCATTCCATCCACAATAAATTAACTTGAGATCATGCTACATCTTTGTCGTTCTGGATGAATAGAATACCGAGAATAATGAGCTTCTAGGTCGGCGACGTAATTGCAACATTCGGAACATAGCTGCCTCGGTATCTAAGAATTCCATCCATAGAAGTTTCAAATGGGAACTTCTCTATTTCATGAAATGTATTTCTATAATGGCTCAGCGGGATCTTCATATTGACGCTCTTTCACTTCCATATTCGGGGAAAGCGTGAGATTATGAATACCAATTCCTGCACTACCTGTATCAATTAGACATACTCCAAGATTAGCTTGTTGGTGGAGCTCATGAATTAATTCTTTCTTCTCAGGAGGAATGTTACACCTCGCATTTTTTCACATTTGAATATTCCGAGTTAATGGCGGGAAGTTAAGGACAAGGTTATAAATTTTTTTTCTAGAATGCATAAGTTGCGTATTCATTTCTAGTGGCATGGATTATTAAGGAAATTTTGGGGTCAAAGGTGGAATTTTGGAAATTAGTAGTTCATGAAAAATAAGGCCACGTGTAGTGTGGGCTATGGCCCACATGGATGCATGTCACAAGTGATTAAAAGATGACTAAGTGAGCATGGGATTCATCTTTTATTATTTAGAGAATTCAAGAAACTTGGAAGAAAAGAAAGGAAAAATCTAGAAAATTTGGAGGAAAAAAAGTGCACATGATCAGCCACATGCTTATATATTATTGTATATATATGTGTAAGTAAAGACCAAGCAAGACATGTCTTTCATTTTCCACTCTAGAAAATTCAAAAACAAGAAGGAGAGAAAAAAAAAAGAAAAACGGCCAAGAGAGGGGTGGCCGAACCAGCCCCCCCCCCAAGTTGTTCATGGAAATTATTTTCCCTCTTGTTTCCCTACTAATTGGAAGGTTCTTTCTGACATGGAATGGTTGTCGGAGGGAGAAAGTCGTTCGTTGTGGCAATTTGGAATTCAGTAAGTGTGAAAGTTGAATGGAAAAGGTGAGATTAATCTTGTTTATATGTTTCCCTAGGTAATTTGCATGTGTTGTAATATGTAGGATTGAATGAAAGTCATGGAAGTTGCCTATTGAGGCTTGGCCGTGAGTGTATGATGCCATGTAGGAATGATGGACAAATTTTATTTAGTGTTTGGTTGATATTGTTATGAACGTTTTGAGCATGTTGTAATGTGTTGTAATGGATGGAATACATGAAATCATGGATGTTGGATGTTGGCCGAATGTATGGGTTGTTGTGTATAAAAGATGAGCTAATGTTATTTAGTGTTCTAGTGATGTTGTTGTAAATATTATGACGTAAAATGAATGTTTGGTGACTCATGTTGAAGTTGTTGTGTGGCGGGCTGATTTGGAAAATTTATATGAATTTAATATAGATTCTTGTATTGATGGAAATGATGTTGCTAACATATGGAATTGTTGTTATAGTTATGAAATTGAAAGTAGAAAATGTGTTATGAATGTTTCTTGTTGAAGTTGGAGGATTCGGGTAGCCTTGGATTATTATGAGTATTATGGTTTTGTTAGAATGATTGTTGACATTATTGTTGATAGTTTGGCCGGGTTGAATTTCCGGGGTTGTTGTTGATTGAAATTGGCCGAGTTGAACTTGGTGGGATGGCGCATTTACAGGGGAAATGCCGTCGAAATTTCTGTAGACAAGTGTCAACTCAAGATTTAACCTCTAAAGGTTCTAATCACTATTTGGTATATGTGACCAATTTGTAGATTTCGGCGAAAGTGGAAGCTGAATTTGGAGCGGCGTACAAGGCGGAAAAGGTATGTAAGGTTCATTTTCCTTCTTTGGCATGTCTTAGATGTAATAGGCTTGAATACGTGTCTCGGGGACTACTCTAATCCTAGAAATTCGAGATTGAAATTAGTTACTATTCATTCAGTAGAATTGAAGTAGATGTCCACGAAAAGTTGAAAGAAATGTCTAAACACCTAGAACTTGCAAGAATAGGATCCGTTTACCCTAAAATTCTCATAAGTAATGTCATGAAATGTATTATATGTAAATTGTATACGCCACCTCATTTGACTCGAGGTGGGCCCGCTATTCCTAATTTCCTCCTGCTGGCTCCGTTTGGCTTATTTCGTACTACGATTAAAGGAAATTCTTGGACATCTTTATTTTACTAAGTAATAG
>NW_026723094.1:0-19403 GCF_029784015.1 Lycium ferocissimum | reverse complement strand
TGAATGATTTGGGGGCCCCGAGCCCCTTTATGGGGGGGGAAGATATACATGTATAGGGCGATTCACCGAGTCCATAATGGGCCTGGACATGGTATATGATATAGCTATGCATGATTTTATTTCATAAGGCACAAAATAAAGGATTTCTTGTTATCATACTTGTCTCCCGGAATCTCTGTTCGCTTATGATCTTTCTTTGTATTTTCATGCTTTTATATACTCAGTACATATCTCATCTCGACCCCTTTCTTCGGGGAAAGCCATGCCAGCAGCGCAGATACTCGCTTTGGTGATCCTCGAATTAGGTATAGACTTCTACTTATTTTTGGAGTGCTCCATTGCAGACGTAGACTTTTGTTATACTCCTTTTGACGTATATATGTGTTCATCTAGGGGTACGGCGGGGCCTTGTCCTAAATCCTTAGTTATTTTTCCCAAAATCCTTATAAGACCTAGACTTTGTTAACATTCGAGGACGAATGTTACATATGGGGTTGTGTATATAGGATGTTATATCCCGTATTTTTGTACATTGGAATATTTTTAAGCAAATTGAGAGATACGTTTAAACAAGATTATTTTGGGATATGAGATAGACTTTTAATCTCCGATTTAATTAGTGCACGAATTGCTTATAAATTTTAATTGGTATAGAAATATTAGTGGAGATTAGGGGGATTAATTAACCATGATTAAATTATTAAGCGGGGATTAAGACTAATTATCATTAATTAAGTTGCCCATCTAGTTGGGTGAGTGGAACCCCATGGCATGGCCAAGTTGATTGACCATGCCTTGAGTGGAAGCGCGTGTCCGACCATGGACACCATATATATGTTAATTTGATGACTAAGTGAATGGTGTTCATCCACATCATCTTCAACAAAGTAAGGCTGTAGAGAGAGAGTCCACGCATCATAGATCATGGCAAGAGAGCTAATGATTAAGCTCACAAATCTTGATCCAAAATTAATTTTCCAAGGTGTTCTAAATCATTTGAAGGTCAATGAACGAGAATTAACCATTGAAGTGCGGAAGAACGTGTATTTAAATTCACTCAAGATTTCAAAGATTAAGTCAAGAGGTTAAGGTAAGATTTAATTTTCTTCTATATGTTTTAGAGGTGGTTTAGACTTACCCGATTTGGTAGATGTCATTGGATAAAGAATTATGTATATTGATGTTGAAGTGTTATTAAGCCGTAATTGAGGAAGTTTTGTTGTCACATCTAGATTTCCGATAAAGCGTGATGGCGCCGTACTCTCGTTATACTCATAATCATCTTGGGCCCTTAAATCATGACGGAATGCACAGGGAAAGCTTTTTCGAAGAACGATATGCTTTTCATCTTTCTCAAATCAAATAAAATTACTTAACATATGAAGAATGTAACACAATGCATAATAATACATCGGCTTACATAGCCACTTACAAAACTCGCGCGTCCTATATACACGACAACGTATCGGGAATCTCTAACATAACTCCGGATACCATAGTCAAAGCACTGCGACTCGAATGTGGTCCCGGAGGAAATGGAGCTCCAAAATAGCATTTCAACATCTTCTACTCATCCGTATATACTCGCGTGGCATGAAACGCGTACGAGAAAGAGGGTCGATACGGAATATGTAATCGAGCATGTAAAGCATGAAATACGGAAACCGGATCATCTTTGAATAAGGGTACGGGAAATCATAAGTGTTATATCCCGTATTTTGTACATTGGGACATTCCGAGCTAACCATGAAAAGTTAAGGACAAGACTATTCCGGGATACGAGGTTGAGATTTTTGACATCGATTTTTGTTTAAAGGCATAAGTTGCTTATGATTGTATTGGTATGGAATATTAAGGAAAATTTAGGGTCAAAAGTAAAATATTGGAAAGTATTTATTTCATGAAAAATGGCCATGTTGGCCGTGTATATGGTGGGGCCCTCCCACAAAGCTTGGCCAAATTTGATTAGTTTAATTTATGAGTGGTACATGTGTGCACTTTATATTTGTTGGGGTTTTTATATATATAGAGGATGGATGACTAGCAAACATATTAGTCATCTTTTTCAACTCTAGAAAGTTGGAGAAATATGAAGAACAACCAAGGGGAGCATTCGGCCATGGCACCAAAAATTGGTGACCATGAATAGTGATAAAAAAAAATATTTCTTCTAGGTTTTCAACTTATTGGAAGGTCCTAAACAACATGGAGTGGTTGTTGAAGCGAGCAAAGCGTTCGTTCTTGCGATTCTTCACACTAGCCGAGGGAGGAACTAGGTGGAAGAGGTGAGGTTCAATCCCCTTTTTCATATGTTATGCATGGTTTGTGTATGTTGTGAAGTATGGAAATGAATGAAATTCATGAAAATATGGATGTTGAAGTGGAACCGTGTGTGTGGAGGTTTGGCCATGTGTAGTGTGTGTTGTGTAGGAGTGAGGAATTAATTGTATTTAGCATGTTTGGGTGTTGTTGTAGTGTGTAGAAATGGATAGAAATCATGGAAGTTGTGTGTTGATGTTGTGGCCCAAAATGGGTTGTCTTGTATGGCAATGAAGGAACAAATTTTATGTGGTATTTTAGTTGTTGTTGATATGGATTCCATGTTGAAAATGAAAGTTTAATGGTTCAAATTGAAGTTATATTCGTTTGTAGTTTGTTGTCGAAGTTAATGGAATTCTAATATAGTTTCTTGAATTTATGGAAATAATGTTGTAAACGTGTGGATTGTTGATGTGGTTTATGAGTTTTGGAAGAAAGAAATATATTATGGTTGTCATGTTGAGTTGGGAAGGTTTCGGGTTCCATGGCATATTGTGGGGATCGTTTGAATATTGTGGGGATCGTTTGAAGCGTTCTTGAAACTTGTTTGAGCGGTCTCGGATTAGTACTTTAATATGCGAGCATCGATGTTAGCTTGAAAGTATGTAGTCGAATTGAATGTAATTGAATGTTGTTGAATTATGGAGAAAGGAGTTACTAATGTTAGAATGCGCTGGGAATTAATTATTGATGTTGTTTGTATGGTTGTTGGTATTGTTGTTGAAGAATTGGCCGAGTTGAATTCTCGGGGTGTTGAATTTACGGGGGAAATGCTGCCCAAATTTCTGTAAATAAAGTGTTGGCTTAGAATTGGATTCCTAAGTGCCTATGGCTAATGTTTGGTGCCCAATGACATTATTGTAGATCTTGGAAGGTCCGAGACTTAAATTTGGATTAGCGTAGAAGGGAGCGAGGTATGTAAAGCTTACCTTTCCTTCTTTTGGCATGTCTTAGATATGGTTAAGCTATGATACGTTACGAGTCTTGGGGCAATTCCACTCCTGTGATCCGAGCATACATATGAGTCTTATTCATTTCTTGATGTTCGCATTTTGATACGGTCGGATTATGGTCCTTATGTCTTCCGTATGATTGGATTTCAAAAGCTGCATAAAGAGATTTTGTTGTAAAAGATTCTGTAACTACGAACGTCCGTAACTTTCATAGACAGAACCGGATTGCTTTGATATGCTCGTAAATGGTTCCATAACGTATAATGACTTTAACTTTCATAGGCGGGCCCGGATTGGGTTGACGCTCGTCCGTGGGTCCCGCGACTTTCCTTTGTATAGTGCTAACGACTTTTTGAAAGAACTTAATATGACTATCTTTCCGACCCCCGAGTATGATTATATACTTATTTGTTGAGTCTGAAATGAGGATTCTTATACTTATGATTCCGATACGTAACTATGGTTTTACGAAGTTCTGTTTGATATGTACCCGAGTGACATTCGGAAGAGACTTGGTTTGGCTATTGTCTGGTTTGTAAATGGTAGTCCGTTTTGATTACTCTATTGGGTCTTTGTAAATGTTTTGGCATTGCATATGGTCTTCCACGATTCTGCTCGTGCACACTATTGTTACTTCCTTCGCCGAGTCCCGGGCCGGTATGTTATCGTGCGCACTATGCTATATTATGAAGTATGATGTGTTTTCCGAAGTATGATGTGATTTCGAAGTATGATGTGATTTCGAAGTATGATGTGTTTTCGAAGTATGATGTGATACGGAGTATGATGTGTTCGGAGATATGCAACATTCCGAAGTATGATGTGTTATGGCGCCCGAGGCAGGAGGGGCGACCATGTTCTGTCCGCCGGGTCCCATTACGGACCGTATGTGGTATGTGATATGATATGTGATGACTTGATGATATGATAATCTCATGATATATGATATGATATGTGATGACTTGATGATATGATCTTATTTACGAGTCCCTCGGACTTTTCTATGCGGGACACGATATGTGTGCATATGATATGTGATATTGACATGCATGATTTATGTTCAGGAGTAAGCATTTTGACATTCTGGATTATGATCATTTGGTATCAGAGCCGGTGGTGGGGCAAACCCAATGGTGGGGCAAACCTCAGCAAGCACGCTGAGTCCCAAAGTGGGGGGTGAGCGTAAGGCTGCCTTAGGCGAATCCCACATTGGTTTAGGCGAATCCCACATCGGTTAATGTCATCTCATGTGATATGTTCTATTTTCCGTATATATGAGACATAAATGTTTTTCAAAAGAAAGCTAAGCATTTTGGCATTCCGAGTATTATATTTGTCTTCTGTACCTCGTAGGTACGATTTGTATTTCGGATGCAAGCACTTTGGTATTCTGATTATTATGCTCACTTTCTGTACTCCTTACTTCGGTTATGATCTCGTTTTCCGTATTTCATGCTTTGCATACTCAGTACATATTCCGTACTGACCCCCTTTCTTCGGGGGCTGCGTTTCATGCCGCGCAGGTACAGATACTTATTTGGATGATCCGTCAGCCTAGGACATCTATTCCGCTGTTTGGAGTGCTCCCTTGTTCCGGAGCCTACATTTTGGTACAGATATTTCTGTTATTTGTATATATGTTTATTCAGGGGTACGGCGGGGCCCTGTCCCGTCATATGATTTTGTTATGATTCTTAGAGGTCTGTAGACATGTACGCGTGGGTTGTGGGTTGTCACTGTTCGGTTATGTCAGTATGATTTGTGATTCGGACGTCCCCCCGTATTATGATAGCCTTACCGGCTTATGTCCGTTATGTATATGTGTATACGTGACAGCTTTGGGGCGACGTTTTACTTTTCTGTATGTGTAAGATCTGATTATGCTAGCTACGGTCTGACGTTTGATCTCTGTATATGTATAAGTTATTGTGTGTTGTTTCTGTTACTGTGTGTGTATGGGTGCCCAGCTCGGGCGCTAGTCACGGCCTACGGGGTTGGGTCGTGACAGAAGTGGTATCAGAGCAGTTCGTCCTCGGAATGTCTACAGACCGTGTCCGGCAGAGTCTTGTTTATGGTGTGAAGCCGGCCACACTTATAAACGGAGGTCAGGGGTCATTTAGGAATCAGTGACCCTTTTTCTGTCTTAGATCGTGCGATAGAGCCAAGTCATAGGAAATGAAATTCCTCGTACTAACTTTTGATTTCAGCAGAAGGACGACATCGACAGAAGAAAGTGATTGACGATATTGGAAGTTATAAAGCCCACAGGTAAGCAAAGGTACGAAAGGTATATGTCAAATAAGGTATTGAAGTATGATCGAAATGTAAAGTTGAAAACCGAAAGGGAAAGTAAACAGGAAAGTATAACGAGTGCAGTTTGAGTTGGACATACGAGGTAAGTCCATCATTTTCGTATTGTTGTTGATATTGGGAGCCCTGTGTGGCTGTGATATGATATGATATATATGTATATATGTTGGCCCTGTGAGGCATTGTTGGTATTTCCTGCGTGCAGGTTTTGAGATAGTAAGAAATATAGAGGAAACTCTGCCAAAATTTTCTAAGAAATAAAAAGAGAATGAGATATGGGTTTGTGATATGCTTTGAAAGGTTGTGTCAATAGTAAGGGTAAGATTTGGCCAAGTTGCAAGTACGGCTGATTTTGAGAAATAAATTAATAGCTGAATTGATGGTAATGGTAGTTAGGAGGTCGGTATCGATATGGTAAAAAGAATTTGGAAAGGGTTTGTGATATTAAGAGATGATTTAGAAGAGGTTGGCAAATCTTGATAGAATGTTATATTAAGGTACCAATTGAATTTGGGAAAGAAAAGAGTAAATGAGGCAAGGGAATAAAAATGACGAGTTTATAGATTGGAAATTCGAGCATAGGGCAAGAAGAATAGTATAAGTACACCCCTAAAGGGGGGAAGCGGGTGCGAGAGATGCAAGTGTAAGATGAAAACAAATGACATTACAATATATTTGATACGGATGCTTGAGCTACAGGTAAGAAGATTGCGTACTAAGGACGTAGCTTCTGTTAAGATATCATGGCGGAGCAATGACAGGAAGGAGACGACTTGGGAAGCTAAAGAAGTGATGAAGGAGAAATATGATTGGTGCATGAGATCGCATGTTATAGTAATAAAAGAAACCCCCCCTTGAGATTCTTATAAGACCTTATGCGACCAGTTGAACATTCGAGGACGAATGTTCTAAAGAATGAAGGATGTTATATCCCGCATTTTGTACAATGGGATATTCCGAGTAAATGAAAAGTTAAGGACAAGGTTATATTTTTTTACGGGTTGTTAAGAATGTTTAAGGCATATTCATCTCTATTGGTATGGAATATTAAGGAAAATTGTAATAAGGGTCAAAAGGGCAAATATTTAAATATATTTATTTCATATATATATTGAAGGCCATTGTGGCCGTGTGGGTATAAGTGGGTCCCACCCATATTTTGGCCAATTGTTAGTTAATTTATGAAGAAAAAAATGTGTTCACTTTATATTGTAGGGGTTTATATATATATATATATGTATAATTCATGACTATGCAAGACATATTGGTCATCTTTTTCAACTTCTAGAAAATTCAAGAAAGATGGAGAAAACCAGAGAAGAGAGACTTTCGACGAACGGCACCAAAAATTGGTGACCATGAATTTTGATCAAAAAATTATTTTCTCCTTGTCCTCACTAATTGGAAGGTCCTCGTTAACGTGGAGTAGTTATTGGAGCGAGCAAAGCGTTCGTTCTTGTGAAGTATATCCTAGCCGAGAAAGAGAAGTTGAATGGAAAAGGTAAGGTTCAATCCCCTTTTTCATGTGTTGTGATGATTTGTGTATGTTGTGGAGTGTGAAAATGAATGAAATTTATGAAATTGTGGTGTGGAAGTGGTGGCCGTGTATATATAATGTGTTGTGTGTTGGAATGATGAGTTGAATTTACATGTTATTGTAGTTGTTGTTGTTATGGAATATGTGATGAAAATGAAGGTTTGATGACTCAAATTTTATGAAGTTTTTATTGGTTGTGGATTCCATGTTGAAAATGAAAGTTTAGAACCTAAAGTGATTCTAATATAGTTTCTTGAATTTATGGAAGTAGTGTTGTAAATGTGTGGATTATTGGTGTCATTGATGAATTTTTGAAGAAAGAAATATATTGTTGTTGTCATGTGGAAATTGGTGGTTTCGGTTCCATGGCATATTGTTTGGATTGTCTTGAATATTTTGTGGATTGTTTGAAGCCTTCTTGAAACTTGTTTGAGCGGTCTCGGATTAGTACTTAAATATGCGAGCATTGAGGTTAGCTTGAAAGTATGTAGTTTATTTGAATATAAATGAAATGTTGCCGAATTGTGTAGAAAGGAATTATTAACGTTAGAATGCGTTTTGAATCACTTATGGATGTCATTAGTATGGTTCTTGGTATGGTTGTTATTGATTTGGCCGAGTTGAATTCTCGGGGTTGTTGAAGTTATAGGGGAAATCTTCAAAATTACGTAGACAAAGTGTTAGTTTGGAATTGGATTCCTAAGTGCTTATGGCTAATGGTTGATATCTAATGATATTATTGTAGATCGTGAGAAGTCGAGACGTAAGTTTGGATTAGCTTAGGAAGCGGACGAGGTATGTAAAGCTTACCTTTCCTTCTTTTGGCATGTCTTAGATATGGTTAAGCTATGATACGTTACGAGTCTTGGGGCAATTCCATTCTTGATCCGGAGCATACATATGAGTCTTATTCATTTCTTGATGTTTGCATTTTAATACGGTCGGATTATGGTCCTTATGTCTTCCGTATGATTGGATTTCAAATGCATAAAGAGATTTTGTTGTAAAAGGTTTGTAACTACGAACGTCCGTAACTTTCATAGACGAGAACCGGATTGCTTTGATATGCTCGTAAATGATTCTATAACGTATAATGACTTTAATTTTCATAGGTGGGCTCGGATTGGGTTGATGCCGTCCGTGGGTCCCGCGACTTTTCTATGTATAGTTCTAACGACTTTTTGAAAGAACTTAATGTGGCTATCATTCCGACCCCCGAGTATGATTATATATTTATCTGTGAGTACGAAATAAGGATTGTTATGCATATGATTCCGATACGTAACTATGGTTTCTGAAGTTCTGTTTGATATGTACCCGAGTGACATTCGGAAGAGACTTGGGTTGACTATTATCTTGGCTTATAAATGATAGTTCGTTTGATCATTCTATTGGGTCTTTGTAAATGTTTTGCATTGCATATAGTCTTCACACGATTACCGCTCGTGCGCACTATTGTTACTTCCTTGGCCGAGTCCGGGCCGGTATGTTATCGTGCGCACTATGCTATATTATGAAGTATGATGTGTTTTCCAAGTATGATGTGATTAGAAGTATGATGTGATTCCGAAGTATGATGTGTTTCGAAGTATGATGTGTGATACGGAGTATGATGTGTTCATATATGCAACATTCCGAAGTATGATGTGTTATGGCGCCCGAGCAAGAAAAGGGCGACCATATTCTCTCCGTCCATTACGGACCGTATGTGGTATATGATATATATGTGATGACTTGTGATATGATATGATATGATATGTGATGACTTGATGATATGATCTTATTTACCGAGTCCCTCACTGAGGAGCAACACGATATGTGTGCATATGATATGTGATATTGACATGCATGATTTGTTCGGTGAGTAAGCATTTTGACATTCCGGATTATGATGCCTGGTAGAATCCCGGTGGGGCAAACACAATGGTGGGGCAAACCTCGGCAAAGCACGCCGAGTCCCAAGTGGGGGGTGAGCGTAAATCCCATTTGCCTTAGGCAAATCCCACATTGGTTTAGGCAAATCCCACATCGGTTAATGTCATCTCATGTGATATATTCTATTTTTCGTATATATGAGACATAAATGTTTTTCAAAAGAAAGCTAAGCATTTTGGCATTCTGAGTATTATATTTGTCTTCTGTACCTCGTATGTACGATTTGTATTTCGGATGCAAGCACTTTGGTATTCTGATTATTATGCTCACTTTCTGTACTCCTTACTTCGGTTATGATCTCGTTTTCCGTATTTCATGCTTTGCATACTCAGTACATATTCCGTACTGACCCTCTTTCTTCGGGGGCTGCGTTTCATGCCGCGCAGGTACAGATACTTATTTGGATGATCCACCAGCTTAGGATTCCTGTTCAGTCTTGAGCGTCCGTTGTTCCGAGCCTATACTTTGGTCCGGATTCTCGTTATTGTACATATGTATATGTTTATGGGAGTAGAGACTTTGTCCGTCATATGATTTTGTGTATGATTTTTCGAGTTTCGTAGACATGTACCGGCTATGTAAAATGTTCCTTTATTCGGTTGTGTATTATGCATTATGATCCGGACGTCCCCCGCATTATGTTAGCCACTTCTCATACGTGCTAGTTATGTATATGTGTATACAAAGATTTGGGCGATGTTTTTTACTTTTTGAGTGTGTAAGATTTTCGTTATGTACTTGTGTCATGTTTGATCTCGGTATGTATAAGTTATTTGTGTCGGTGTTCGCTCGACGTCAAGTGTCCGGGTGCCCACTAGTCACGCCTACGAGGTTGGGCCGTGACACTAGCCCGGCTTGGACAACTTCTGATAATCGTACTGTTAGATATAGTCTCCGTGTAATCCTAAGGACAATATGGACTTGCAAAAACAGCAATATCATAACGTCATATATATATATCAAGATAGCCATCAACTAAGTAATGATCCAGCCCCTAATCAAGCATAATACAATACGCATCCGACAAGGCTGCCCTTTATAGCGGGCGCATCTCCGGCTAACAAGTCAAACTGACACGATAATCAACGACTATACGCCACATTGTCCTCGGACCTCTAAGAGTATCAATAGTGAAATATGACGGGACGGGGGCCCCGCCGTAAAGTGTCCCTGGATAAACATAAATCTACATCAAATATGCCGGACCAAAATAGTCGCCCCCTAGACAACAATGAGCTCTCCAAGATAGCGACATCACGCCTAAGTGGAAGATCCTCCGATGCATCAGCCCCTAAGCTCTAATCAGCCCCTCGAAAAAGGGGTCGGTATGAGATCCGTCGAATAATAAGCGTGGAATACATCGGACCGTTCGACTAGTAGATTACGGGGGGACAAGTATGACAAGTCGAAAATCAAATCACGGTCCTTATCACATCTCCGTCCGCAAATCATGCATAGCTATATTATATACCATATCCGGCCCATTATGGACTCGGTGAATAAGGACCGTATACATATATACCATATCCTCCGCCCCCATCATGGGACTCGGTGCCATCAGCACGTCATCATATCATCATATTATCATATATATATATACGAGTCCCCTATAGTGGCTCGGTGAGCGAAGCTGGCTGATGTGTGGGCAACATACCCGGCCCGGGACTCGGGCCCCGGTAACTAATCCGACATCCGCTAGGCCCTCCAGCGAGTAGTGAGCAACCATATGCAAACTAAATTATCATCCGAGGGCAATAGAATAAGTAGAATGAACTAATTCGTTAAGGATCGCGCAGTCATCCCGATAATACAAATTGAATGTCATCTATGGATTATATCAAATAGAACATCCTAAATGTCACGTAGCCTCAAGTTTATGATGTGGTGCACAACACACCGCCAACCTAGTGTCTCTCTACACGAATAGGTAGACTTATAGGACGAACCGTCTTAACTCGATACATATAGATCACCAAAAGACCCAGAAAGTAGGCCATGACTAGTGCCGAGCTAGGTCGAAATCGGGCCTCCTCGCTTTAACTATAATCAGCATACGAATAACCTAAACATATACGAAAGTCGGACGTCATCGCAGTCGGTCACATACAAACATATATATTGCATAGTAGCCGCAAGGGGTCGTCGTAATATACACGTACATCCGAACATATATACACGCGCGACCGACAAGGCCGCCATTACTGGTGACCGCCCAAAACAAAAATCACACGGACATAGCGCCGTACGGAATCTAATCACAACCCACATGTGTGTCTACGGGCCTCTAAGAATAATAACGAGAATCATATGACGGGACGGGGCCCCGCCGTGCCCCCGAATAAACACATACGTACAACAAAAGAGTGCGTACCAAATATGGGCTCGGAACAAGGGAGCGCTCCAAGACGACAGAGTGGATGTCCTAAGCGGCGGGTCACCCAAACGATCGTCCGTACTGCGGCATGAAAACGCCCAGCCACAAGAAAGCGGTCGACGAATATGTACTGAGTATGTAAAGCATGGAATACAGTAAACAGAATCATACTGAAGTAAGAAGTATAGAAAATTAGTACAGTAGCCAGAAAACCACGAGGCTTGCCTTTGAACACACATCATACATATCAATATCATATCCAAATCATTCTGGAACTTAGGAACATAAGCAAATCATCATCATGTCATTATCATATACATATATACCATACCTGGCCCTCTAGTGAGGGACTCGGTAAATAGAATCATCATATCATCATATACATATATACCGTACCCGGCCCTCTAGTGAGGGACTCGGTGGAGTCATCATATATATATATACCCCCCCCCCCCCCCCCCTACCGGCCCTCTAGTGATTTCGGGACTCGGTGGATAACGATCCCGTCTTTCGGGACTCGGTAGAGAGATCTATCCCCGCGCCATCATCATCTCATCATATACCGTACAGGCCCTCCCAATGAGGGACTCGGTGAACAATGCAATGAGCGTACTTGCGAATACATACCCGCCCGGGACTCGGTGAAAGATGTACCAACAACTCGCACGAGCGAGGAGTGCGCGAAAACCATATGCATATAAATCATCGTCACAAACTCACGGAGAACGATCAAAACGAACCCTCATTTCAAAGCCAAACAATAGTCAAATCAAAGTTTCCTCCAAAGGTCACTCGGGAACATGTCAAATGGAACTTTAGAGATCCGGAACCGTATCACAACCATATGAAGTAGCTTAAAGAAGTCAAGAACATAATCGTCATTATAGACTCGATAGATAAGTAAGTAACCGACGCTCGAGGGTCGGAGACGATAGTCACGATAAGTTCTTTCGAGAAGAAGTCGTTAGAATCAAACATAGAAAATATCTCGGGGGCCCACGGACAAGTATCAAACCAATCCGAGCCCGCCTAGGAAGGTTAAAGTCATTATACGTTATAGAATCATTTACGAGCTTATCAAAGAAATCCGGTTCTGTCTATGAAAGTTACGGACATTCTTAGACATAGGATCTTTTAAGAACAAAATTCTTTTTGCAACATTTGAAATTCAATCGTGCAAAAGACATATGGACCATAGTTTAACCATATTAAGAATGCTTGACATAAGAGAGGGATAAGAGAATCGTAGATACCTTCGGAATTTAAGAGTGGAGTCGCCACGAGGCTCGTGTCATAGCCTACTTACCATTAGGACATGCCAAAAGAAGAAGGGTAAGCTTTACATACCTCGTCCGCTTCCTAAGCTAATCCAAACTTAAGTCTTGGGCTGCCCACGATATACAACAACATCGTTATATACCAAACATTAGCTACGAGATACTTAAAACTCAAATCTCAAACTAGCACTTAATTCTATAGAAATTTGGCGACATTTCCCACAGCAAATTCAATAACCCGAAATTCAACTACCAAAATCATCAACAACAACACCAACAACCATACTAACAACATCAATGATCAATTCCAAATGCATTCCTAACATTAGTAACTCTTTTCTACATGCATGACAACATTCCAATTACATTCAATTTCACTACATACATTCAAACTAACATCGAAAACACGTATTCAGTACGCCCAATCAGAGAGAATTCAAGCAGATTCAAGAACGCTTTAAACAGGTCGCACAAATATTTCAAGCAATCCAAACAATATACAATGTGTTATATCCAGTATTTTGGTACATTGGGACAATCAAGGTTAGCTATGATAAGTTAGGGTCAAACCATTTGGGTTACAAAGTCGGGACTTTTGACCTTGTTCATTTTAAGACCTAAGTTGTTCATGAATTTATTGGCATGGAACATTTAGAAAAATTTGGGACCAAAAGTGATATAATTGGGAGTTGCAAATCATGCATTTTTTTGGCCCTTTGGCCGTGTGAGTGGGAGGTGGCTCCCACACATTTTGTGGCCAATTTTAATTGGTCCAACACATGTGTGGGCCATGGGACACATGTATAAGTCTTATACTAGCACAAAAGATGACTACTAAGTCATTCATCTTCATCCCACACTTAGAAAAAAAATAAGAAGTTGAAGAACAACAACAACAACCTCTCGGCCAAGAGGGAGAAAAACCAAGTCCAAATTAGGCGTCCAATATTTCTTTGATGAAAATCCCTTGGTGGAGGTCCACTAAGTAGCGATGGAAGTGTTGTTTGGGTCATCAAGCCATCCGTTTTGTAAATGTGAGCCTAGCCTATTTGTGAAATTGAAGAAGAAAGGTAAGATTTAATCTTGTTTTATGTGTTATGAATGGTGTATGCATGTTGTAGTATGTTAATATGGATGAAATTCATGAAATATAGTATGTTGGAGTTGAGGCTGTGTGTATGAGGTTTGGCCAAGTAGGTGTGTGGGTTGTGTTGGGATGATGAAATAATTTTATGTAGCATGTTTAGTTGTGTAGTGTGAAGAAAAGAATGAGAATTATCTTTATATGTATATGTGTAGTGTGGCCGAATATAGGTCGTATTATATGACAAAAGTGGATTAATTCTATTTGGAATTTTGATTGTTGTCGTTATGAATTCTATGTTGGCGATAAGAGTTTAATGATTCAAGATTGATGTTGTAATTGTATGGGCTGATTTGGAGGATTGTGTGCTTTTAATGTAATTTTTATATTTATGGGAATGACATTGTTAGAGTGTGGATTGTTGGTGTAAATCATGATTTGGAAGAGAGGAATGGGCTATGGTTGTGTTCTGGTTTGGGGAAATTTTGAATTCGGGTAAGTTGGGATGTTGTTTGGGATGTTTGAAATGTTGCTTGTAGATTGTTTAAGATGTCTTTGAATATTGTTGGTATGGGTTCGGGTTAGTATCTGAGATGTATGAACGTTGATGTTGGCTTGAATGGCCAGTTAGGTGAATACTATGAATGTTGTTGAATGATGTAAAAAGGGTTACTAATGTTATATTGCCTTTCGGATTGATTATTGATGTTGCTAGGTTGGTTGTTAGTGTTTTTATTTGTTGATTTGGTCGAGTTAAATTCTCGGGGTTGGTGTTACGGAAATGCGCCCAATTTACGTAGAATTAAGTGTTAGTTTGAAATTAAATGCCTAAAATGCCTATAGCTAATGTTTGGCATATTATAGCGTGTTGTAGACCTTAGAGGGAGCCGGCGTAGGTTGGCATTAGCTTGAGTTTGGACTAGCTTTGAGAGCGGACGAGGTAATATAGCTTCAACCGCTTTCTTGCTGGCGTACCTTGGTGCAAATGAGCTATGACACGAGCCTCAAAGAAAATCAACAACAAAAACACCAACAACCCAACCTAGCAACATCAATAATCAGTCAGGCAATGGCAGTGGTAACCCTCTTTTACATCATTCAACAACATTCATAGTATTCAATTTAACAGAAAACACATTCAAGAAGCCAACATCAACGTTCATACATTCCGATACTAACCCGAACCCATACCAACAATATTCAAAGACATCTTAAACAATTCATACAACATTTCAAACATCCCAAACAACATCTGGCTGCCCGAATTCAGCCCCAAACCCGAGAACACAACCATAGCCCATTCCTCACTTCCAAATCATGATTTGCACCAACAATCTACCTCTAGCAATGTCATTCCCATAAATATAAAAATTACATTAAAGAAAACACAATCCTCCAAATCATCCCATACAATTACAACATCAATCTTGAATCATTAAACTCTTATCGCCAACATAGAATTCATAACGACAACAATCAAAATTCCAAATAGAACTAATCCATTCTTGTCATAATATGACCTATATTCAGCCACACACACATATACATATGTTGATAATTCTCATTCTTTTCTTCACACTACACAACTAAACATGCCATAAAATTATTTCATCATCCCAACACAACCCACACCTACTTGGCCAAACCTCCTTTTAGCCTCAACTCCAGCATACTATATTTCATGAATTTAAATCCCCGTATTAACATGTTACCAACATGCATACACCATTCTGTACATAAAACAAGATTAAATCTTACCTTTCTTCTTCAATTTCACAAATAGGCTAGGGTTTGCGATTTACAAAACGGATGGTTTGATGACCCAAACAACAACTCCCCGCATTACTTAGGGACCTCCAATTAATTGGATTTTCATCAAAGAAATATTTTTAGGGATGGCTCAATTTGGACTTGGTTTTCTCCCTCTTGTGAGAGGTTGTTGTTGTTCTTCAACCTCTTATTTTTTTTCTAAGTGTGGGATGAAGATGAATGACTTGTAGTCATCTTTTTGTGCTAGTATAGGAAACATGCGTAATCACATGGACCCACCCAACATGTGTTGGACCAATTAAAATTATTGCACAAAATGTGTGGGAGCCACCTCCCACTCACACGGCCAAAGAGACCAAAAATGCATGATTGCAACTCCCAATTATATCACTTTTGGTCCCAAATTTTTCTAAATGTTCACGTACCAATAAATTAAATGAACAACTTAGGTCTTAAAATGAAATCGAAGGTCAAAAGTCCCGACTTTGTAACCCGAAATGGTTTGGACCCTAACTTATCATAGTTAACCCGGATTGTCCCAATGTACCAAAATACGGGATATAACACATTGTATATTGTTTGGATTGTTTGAAATATTGTGCGGATTATTTAAAGCATTCTTGAATCTTGTTTGAATGCTCTCGGATTAGTACTTGAACATGTAAGCGTTGATGTTTGTTTGAATGTATGTAATGGAATTGAATGTAATTGGAATGCTGTCGAAGTATGTAGAAAAGAGTTACTAATGTTAGAATGCGTTTGAATTGATCATTGATGTTGTTAGTATGGTTGTTGGTGTTGTTGTTGATGATTTTGGCAGAGTTGAATTCTCGGGGGTTGTTGAATTTACGGGGGAAATGCTTTGCCCAAATTTACGTAGAATTAAGTGCTAGTTTGAGATTGGAGTTTTAAGTATCTATAGCTAATGTTTGGTATATAAACGATGTTGTTGTAGATCGTGGGAACTGCCCAAGACTTAAGTTTGGATTAGCGTAGGAAGTGGACGAAAGTATGTAAAGCTTGCCCATTCTTTTCTTTTGGCATGTCTTAGTGGTAAGTAGGCTATGACACGAGCCTCGCTGACTCCTCTTAAATTACGAGCGTATCTACGATTCTTATTCTCTCTTATGTTGGCATTCTTAATATGGTTAAACTATGGTCCATATGTTCTTTGGTACAGTGAATTCAAATGTTGCAAAAAAAAATTTTGTTCTTAAAAGATCCTGTCTAAAAATGTCCGTAACTTTCATAGACGAGCAGGATTGCTTTGATAAGCTCATAAATGATTCTATAACGTATAATGACTTTGACTTTCATAGGCGGGCTTGGATCGGTTTGATACTTGTCCGTGGGCCCCGGATGTATCTATGTTTGATTAACGACTTTCGAAAGAAGCAATGTGACTATCGTCTTGACCCTCGGCGTCGGCTTACATACTTATCTGTAGTCTATAATGACGATTATGTTCTTGACTTCTTTCTTTCACTTCATATGGTTGTGATACGTGTGCAGATCCTAAAGTTCCGTTTGATATGTTCACAGTGTGACCTTTGGAGAAACTTGACTTGACTATTGTTGGTTTTTAAATGAGGTTCGTTTTGATCGTTACGTAGTCGGTGATGATGATTTATATGCATATGGTTTCGCACTATACGCTCGTGCGAGTTGTTGGTAAGACCTACAGGGTCTGAATTGAGTATGTATTCGTGCACGATTCATTGCATTGTTCAAGGTCCTCATTGGGGGCCGATGCGGTATATGATGAGATGATGATGGTAACAAGGATAGGATCCCCTTATATATGTACACGATGGAGACGGATCTCCTCTACGAGTCCCGGAAATGACGTTCGCAGCGGGCAAGATTATATATATATATATGATGACTCCACGAGTCCCTCGCCTGGGGCGGGTACGATATATATGTATATGATGATATGATGATTCTGTTACCGAGTCCTCGCTCAGAGGGCCGAGGTATGGTATATATGTATATGAAAGTAATGACATGATGATGATTTGCTTATGTTTATAAGTCCCAGAATGATTTGGATGCATATGTTGATATGTGTGATGTGTGTCAAAGGCAAGCCTCGTGGTTTCTTAAATACATCTTGTTTTCTATACTCCCCTTACTTTAGTACGATTCTATTTCTGTATTCCATGCTTTACATACTCGGTACATATTCACGTCTTGACCACTTTCTTCGAGGGCTGCGTTTCATGCCAGCGGTACAGACGATACGTTTGGGTGACCATGATTTAGGACATCCTCTGCTTGTCTTGGAGAACGCTCACGTTGTTATGGCCCGCGTTGGTACGGACTCTTTTGTTGTACATGTATGTTTATTCGGGGGTACGAGCGGGGGCTGCATCCCGTCCTTATGATTACGTTATAATTCTTAAGTGTGAACACATGTGGGTTGTGATTAGTTGCGTACGGCTATGTACGCGTGTGATTTGTGTTTGAGCGAGTCCCGTTCGCCGTGGCCGGCCTTATCGGCGCGTGTATATATGTTCGGATATATTGTGCTTGTATTACGACGACGCACACCGCTACGTACAGTATATATGTTTGTACGTGAGCGAATGACGTCCGACTTTCGTATGTTTGAGTTATTCGTATGCGAATATGGTCACAGTGTGTACGAGTGCCCGGCTCGGAGCAGCAATCGCGGCTACCGAGGTTGGGTCGTGACAGTGGTGTATGTATGGCCTCGTGGCCATGGCATAGTTGATATTTTCACTGATAGCACTTACTTTGCTTTATGAAACTCATGATGTGGTAACGGCTGGTCGGCTCGCTTTGTACATATATATATGTTAGGTCGTTGCGTATTTCTATGTTTGGGGCCCTTTTTAAACGGGCAGTGTGTTAGGGGTTACATTCGAGTCTTTGTGTGGGAAGTAATGTTTATGGTTATGATAAGGGTTATGGCGGGGTGGTATTCATCAAAGGTGGGTCCCCGTCGTCCCCTTTGGGGGTGGGGCCGAACTTGGCATCGGAAAGGGTTAGTCTAGGGATGTTTTGAGCCGTGTCTAGTAGATTTATGGTTATCGGTATGTTGTGCACCATATATATAGCCAGGAGGCTACAAGGCATTTAGTGACTTCGTTTTTGGAAAAGGGACTTTTTTTCTGATCTGTCGTGCGATAGAGACGAAATTAAGAATGCAACTATCTAATCTTTCCCCTTTTAAATTTTTGGCGTGCCTCGAGAAAAAGAAAGTCAACCAAAATTTGGGGCAACGTTTTGGAAAATTCCCAACCCAAATGCCCTGGTGAGTTGGGGCATAACGGGGGTCGAGCCTCCCCACCTTGTCTACCCCCCTTTCTAGATGTAAATGGCCGGGGAAAAGGGGGTTTTTTTGGGCCCCTCCGGCTCCCCGGCCATGGGTCCGCCTCCTTTTTGCTCCCTCCCTGACTTGGGGATACGGTCCGGTTATTGACCGGTTGGGGGGCCGCTCGGACTCGGTAGCGGGGCCCTTTTGGATGGGGCCCCCCGGTTTCCCCGTTCATGATTTTCTTAATTTTTGGGTCCTCCGTCTTCGCGAGGTCAAAACCCAAAGAGACCCCCCTGACTTTATAGATAGAATGGGGTTTGGAGGGGAATGCCCTTTTACGGGGTAGTTTGAGGTTCGCACCCAAAATTTTGGGATGTGGCGGTAGTATGGTATGAATCACCCTCGGTCGAGGGGGGGTGCCCTGCCCGGGATGGTGCGAGTTCTCGGGGGGCCCTTCGTGGGGGTTTGTTTTAAGATTCGCGAACCGGGGGGTTTATGAGATCTTCCCTTTTTCCAAAAAATATGAGTTCAAAAATATAATTTGAAGTTTAACCTTTTTGG
>NW_026723093.1:0-6887 GCF_029784015.1 Lycium ferocissimum | reverse complement strand
TTTTCCCTTTGGGAATGGCCATAACTTTTTTCTCTCTTTCTTGCTTTCTTGAAAAGTCTAGGGAAATAAGATGAATAAATCATCTTTCCCCTTATATATATACATAGCCCCTTCCAATAATAATCGGCAATTTTCCTTTGAATTGGCTTAATTAATTTGACGAAATAATGCAAGTGGGGTCCATGGCCAAGTGGCCCCTTTCTTGAAAATTCTAGCAAATTTCTTCTTTTTCATGAAAAATTATTTTCCTTAGTTCCAAATTTGCCCCTAGCCTTTCTCCATATTTCCATGAGTCGTATTCGCGAATTTACCTTTTTACCCCGGCCTTTCTTAATATTCCCACTTTACAATTTTCCCATACGCAACTTGTAACCCTTGGCTTACCTGCGAGGGTACAAAATACGGAATGTAACAAAGATCATAACTGAAGTAGGATTCCAGAGACAAGTGTAATAGTCAAGAAGTCACCGTACACATGCACTTACGAATGAAATCATGCATATCATTATCATATACCGTACCCGGCCCATTATGGGACTCGGTGAATAAAGTCGTGTACACGTATACCATACCCGGCCCATCATGGGACTCGGTGCCTTACAATTACAACATATCCATTTTCATGATTCATTCCAACTACTACTCAACAATGACACTATTCCCACATTTATGACCCATATTCTATATTCTACTACAATCCAAGTGTTTCAACTTCTCAAGACCTTAAAAAATATGAGAATACCATAAAACTTATCTTCGATAGTGTAGGAACAAGCCTTGAGTGGCAATACTCTTCTTACACTAAAACCCTAGTTCACTTCTCTTGGAATTTCTTGACTTAGATGACTTTAATGTGTTTCACACTCTTGATTCTTGTTGGTTTGATAAAGTTGATCATCAATTTCCTTTGGTTTCTTGTGGATGAAGAGTAGAGAATATTCTAGAGAGTCCTTGACTTGTGGAGTGAAAAATGAAATGAAATAAATGAGAGAAGGTCCCTTATATCGTTTTTAAAACCTGTCTTGACCGAAATATACGGACCAACATACGATCTGTATAATTTATACTGACCGTATGTCTGGCCGTAGATTTGGTCCAGAGAGACATGTCATTTTAGGCTAATTATACGGCCAGTATAATTTATACGGCCAGTATGTTGGGCTGTATAATGCCCAGTGGTTCCAAAATCATTCTCGTTGACTCGTTTGATCTCCAATCCTTATGAAACCTTCTTGACACTTGTTTAACACCTCAATACCAATCTAAGGGACATTATAACTCTTCCTCAAAGCATCATGAGACTCTCATTAATTCGATGCTCGTAAATCTTGTCCGACACACAACATATGACTTGCTTTCCTTAACAACTTTCTTTCCTTACCTTAAACGTCCTTGAAATCTCATTTAGAATCATCAAATGCTATTTCCTACTTATCAAAACATCACATACTCCGTACCCTTCGTTAATCTACTCACCGTACGCTAACGGAAAATTTTTTTGATGTGTAACACAACCACCTTCTCCGGTTGTACAGTCCTCGGGTATTTCGGGGTGGTATGATTAAGCTCGTATGTCGAGCAAAGAAGGCTCCCTTTTCTAGCCTTGACGAGGACAGGGACCGAGGCTGGCAGGGAAGATTCGTCGAAGTGAGGACCGAGGATCTGATCCCTGCTAATAATATGCCATTCCCCCAGAAATGGAACCCGAGCCATAAGTGAATTTTCTTTCCAAGCAGCTAAGTGACTCCTCTGATGTTTTATTTGTGATTTTAATCTTCGTTCACATGTTTGCAGCCCTTCCCCGAACCCTCAATGCGGTTACCGATTTGGAGGAATGGATCGGGAAAATTTGCAGTCAGCTTACTTACGCCGAGCGTAACTGGCGTTCACTTTCCAAGGGCAGATAGGAGGCCGAGAATCATGGTGAGCGTCTGACCGAGGTGCTATTTTACCTCCTTGTATATTATGCCATACTTCGTTTAACATTTCGTTCTTTCTTCTTTGCAGGCCTCTCAAAGGCCACCAAGATCTGAGAGCAGGATGAAAAAGAGATTTCAGAAGACAAGGCCGATGCTTCCTCCCTCCCCCAGCCTGATGTTGAGGCCACGGAGGAAGAGAAGAGCAAAAATAAGAAGAGACGGCCCTTCGAATCCTCTGGTTCTCCTTCTGATAGCAGAAAGAGGCTGAGGCTTACCTCTAAGGAGGCTTCTAAAAAAGATGCCAGGGCCCAGGTTTTGGACCCCGAGGCCATTGACCAACTCAAGAATCACTCCGATGATGAGGTCCTCATGCTAGTTAGGCATCGGTCCTCTAAGGAAAATACCAACCAAGAGCTGAAAAGCTCAAAAGAAACCATTCCACCGTTGGTGGAAAGTACAAGCCAAGAGCCGCCAAGCTCGAAAAATAGTGCCCCGACACCGGTGGGTTTGGAAACCATCGGGTCAGGGGCGGGAGTCCCCGAAGATTCTTCCACCATGCCATCTTCCATTCGAGGATCGGAGAAGGAGACAGCCACAGCAGCCAACTTGAGGGCGACTTCTACTGCCTCGGGCTCGAAGGTACCTTATATTCCACCTCTATACGGTATAGGTTCCGTCCTTCCCTTACAAGCTGTGGCTTCGGCTGAGACCATTATTTGCATACAGGACTCGCCGCCTCGATTAACGACCGTCCGATCCGAGAGCTCAAAAGCTAAAGGCAAAATGACCGAGGAACTTGTAGTGTTGAAAGATGTTGCTGGTCATTTTCCCAATAAAGATGCAATCACGGTCGAGGGCCACTCAGGGTTCGGCCATTTGCGCATCCGTGTAGCCGATCGATTTAGGGTTAACTCTGGTCCCCGATTGGAGAAAAACTTCCCGGCCCCGAGCATAGACCCAAACCAAAAAAGGCTGGTCTCGTTTATGGTGCCGGCTGATATGAACATACTGTCCGGGCCAGTCGGGGTGGCCAGTTATATGTATCCTCTAGTGATCGTAGAGGATCAGAGGAAGATGAATGAGGTCGATGGCTCCTGCCTTTTTAATGAGGCTTAGCAGGCCTTAAACCGGATACACCTCCTTCTTCAGTTTTTATACTTAGCTTTATTTTCCTTTCTCATTCTAACAATTGCTCCTTTTTTGTTTCAGGCCTCCGTGCTTCACCATAAAAGCTTCCACCGACTGAAGATGGAAGTGGACCATCTTAAGGATCAGCTCGAGAAGTAAACCCAAGAGACGGAATCACTTAAGAAGCTCTACGGGAACGAGAGTTTATCTCGAGCTTACCCGACCCCTCCACTCTTCGGTCCGAGATGGAGTAGGCCGAATGAGGCCATCGAGGTCGATGGGGAACACGACCTCTGGCATGGAAGGTAAGGGCTTTTGAAGTTCATAATTAGCAGTTAATAGCCGATGTTAATGTTACCCCTTCTCAGGCCTGGGAGTATGTAACCCTGATCGACCAGCTTCGGTTTGAGTTCAATGAGATTAAGCCCGAGTTCGAGGCCTTCAAGGGCAAAATGGATGGTGTTTCCTCCAAGCGAGATGCTCTCAAGGAAGACTTGGAATCGGCTAAGGATCAACTCCGTGTAATGAAGGAGAAGGCCGATGAGAGGTCGAAGCCCCAATTATTTCGAACTCCGATCGAAACTTGCCTTGGCTGAGTTGGAGCGGGACAATATTGGCCATGATAACATCGATCTGCAAGCCAAATATAATGAAGCCTTGGACCAAATCTCGAGTTTTAATGGGATGTTGGCTCAGTATAAAGCTGATGTAACAGCGGCCGAGAGAAAGAGCGACACTCGGGCCGAGTATATGCAGTGTCTATCCCGAAGAGAGACTTTAAAAGATATTTATGCCGCTAGGTTGGACTTATCAGACCAGATCGAAGAGGCCAGGAGGCTCGAGGCAGAGGCAAAGGCCAAGTATAATCCTGAGGGGTCGGAGAGTGACCTCAAATCGGACGAGAGTGATGCTGAGAGCTCGGATGAATATTAGGCTTAGGAGCCTTAGATTTCTTTTCGCATTTTGCAATTTTCTATATAGTTTTTTATGTTTATGAAATTCAAGGCCTTTTTCTGAGCGTTTGTAAATATTTGACATATATATATATATATAAGAAAGCTTTTGCCCTATTTAATTCACCATTTTTCATTGCATAACCTTTATCTTTTGTGTTTAAGGATTAGAATAATCATTGACTTGGTTTCGAACTCATCCAAAGGCGTGCTATTGCCTTAGCCTGGACTTTTGTTTTAGCAAAAAATAAAATTTGAAGTAGTGGTGACTCGATCTCAAGTTTCATGAGCATATCTTTTAGCAAAAAATAAATTAGTAGTAGTGACTCGGTCTCGGTATTCTGAGCATACGATATTTCCTTAACCGAATTTCGCAGACGATACGAGGCTAGTTGTTAACCGTTAACAAGTTAATGAATATGTAGTATGCAAAGGCCTTATTTTTCTATTTGCGAACTCAGACGTCTCTGAGTCGCATTATGTGATCGGGTCAAAATTCAAATGACTTCGGACCTCGTTTGGACCGTAGTCTGCTAAACAAGCTGAGTTGTAGTTTTGAGTTTTTAGACTGTAGTCTTTAACAATTTAGACCATAGTCATTCATATTGTAGACCGTAGTCTTTTAACAATTTAAGCTTTTAGCCTTTAGTTTGCACATTTCAGATACTTAGGGGTTTGAAACAAAAAAATAATGTAATATTAATGCAAAAGGAATAGTAACGGCTAAAATGATACTTTGAGAAATTTCTAAGTTTATTGATTGAATCGGAGACAAGATTATAATAGTAGCCGGGGCAAGGACAACTAATCGGGCACGATTCAGTCGACCATTTGGCCCTTACAAAAAATCCTATCGTTCAAGCCTTAGCTTTGATTAGGTATCGATTTGCCCAGGACAGGATAGTCCCCTAGTACTGGAGTTTGAAGTATGAGAGCTCGAGTACTATTGATTCACGATAGGTAGTCTCCGGTCCGTTGCTGACCCATTCTTAGGTTTTAGCCACACACTGTATGGCGCTGCCTTATTAAAAACCTTGCTAGAAAACCCATCTCAGGACAAAACCGGTCGAAGGGAAAAAGAGTGCAGCACGTGCTTTCAGTCCTTAAGTCTATGACTTCTCGACTTCCATTATGCTGCTTTCGATGTCCACTTCGACCTATGCCTGCATGGTTAGACTTAAGAGAATGAAAAGGCAAAGATTGTTCATACCTTAGCAATAGTATCGTTTTAGGTGGGCCACATTCCAGTTGTTTGGAAGTTGTTTTTTCATTTTCAGATTCGAGCTGATAGGAGCCTTTCCTGGTTATGTCGGTGACTCCACATGGTCCTTCCTAATTCAGGCCTAATTTCCCTTCATTGGGGTTCTCTGTACGGTCGTAACGATCCCGATGCGTTCCTCATAAATTGATCGTCCTCGACCCTAATTTTTGACTGATATCTGTTGTGTATGACGGCCAATGTGATTCTTTGGCAGTCCACCAAATTTTGATTCTAAGAGATGTGATCGAACCTTTGGGTTGAGTCCACGAGCAATGCTTGAACGCTTGTCAATCGTCTTGTACCGGTGATAGATCCATACGCTTTATTTGAAACCGAGCCATGAACTCTTGGAGTGTCTCATTCTCTCACTGCTTGATATTGAATAGGTTCGATTTCCTCATTTCTGCTTTTACGGCTCCAAAGATGAACTTTGACAAAGGCATCTCAAAGCATAGCAAAAGAATCACTGTATGTTCGAGTAAATTGTGATACCATACCATTGCTTTTTTCGAGAAGGTCTCCCCAAATTTCTTGAGTAGCACCGACTCTACTTTATCCTTTTCAAGGTCGGCTGTCCTTGACAAAGGTGCGTGTGTATGCGGTACGTACTCGTTTGGAGTTGGTGTCCCGTTGTATTTGATTATTATGCATTCGAAGTCTCTTCGGGATCGGCTTCGGCGCAACACTTGGTGTCACGACCCGGCTCCGTGTCGCGACCTGTGTCCTATCTCGGACACCCCAAACAAAACTCACAAAGCAACTCGTCATTGTCTAATTTATCTCGGATTTTATATTAATCATTTCAAACGTATTAGAAGCAAAATGTTATTTTAAGCGGTCTCACGTGCAACAATGTCACATCAAAGTCGGAAGACGGCGGAATACACATCGCCGAATATATATACATATACAAACATACAGGCCATTTAGGCCGCATCCAAATCTGATAGCTTGGCGGAATATACATCGCCAGATACATACACGTGTACAGACAATTAGGCCGTCTTGGCCATAATAACAAACGGGACCGCATTAAGACGCAGATCATAAACAAATGAACGCACACATGACCCATGACCCACATATATTGTTATATCCCGCCTTTTTGCATAATCGAAAAATTCGAAATAATTGTGATTTATGAGAAAGAAGGCCATGTTTGAATTTTTCTTAGTAGGTGTGTGGCGGATATGGAAGCTTGAATGCGGAAACAATGGAGAAGGCCTAAGGGCGAAATTGGAATTTTGGAAATTTATTTCGGGAATTATAAAATATGATTCGTGAAGAATTGGGCCAAGAAAGAGAATAAGAAAATGAGGCCCAAATTGGGAAAGAGGTGGCCGGCCATGCTAGGCCCAAACCATGAAATTAAGAAATTTTCCATGTGCCAAACATGTGGCCAACTTAAGGGGCAACTATATATATATGCTCCTCTCTAGAAATTTCAAGAAAAATCAAAAGAAATCAAGAAGAAAAGAGAAGAGGAGCCGAAGGCCATAAGAGAGAGAAGAGAGAAAAGAAAAAGAGAAAATTCTTGGAGCCAAATCCTTTGGTTCAAAATTTATTTCTTGGATTATTACTAAGTGCAAGATTATCTACAACTTGGTATAATTATCTTGGGAAGAG
>NW_026723092.1:0-6460 GCF_029784015.1 Lycium ferocissimum | reverse complement strand
AAAAATTTTTTGATTTGAAACTTCAATAAGGGGCGATAAAGAGGTTTAAAAATTAGTGTAAATACTCTTAAATGTAGACTTGCGAGTGGGACGCATAAGCGAGCCAAAGGGGAGGTTAAAGGGGGTATTTAAGGCTCGTCCCTTTTTTTTAAAAGGAGTTTCCCATGGTATGTTTTAAAAATTTTTTCCGTAACCTTCTTTTTTAAAAAAGAAAAAGTCCAGGTTTTAAAAGCCTCTCATGGTTTTTACAAAGAATAATTTTATGATGGTGACAACGATAATAATGATTTTGTGTTTTAAGAACTCAAGTTTTTGATTTCAAAGCGAATATGAAAATGTGGGCCCTAATTTTAGATTTTCTCAATTTTATCCATTGAAGACTCTCCTCTAAAGGCTCCGGGGTGTAGGGTGGCTACCCCTTTCTTTTTTTTTTGCATGAATTACATAAAATGGTGAACGACGAACATACATGACCCCGGGTGAACCCCAAGTTCTGGGTAGTGTTCCCCCAGGGAATTGTCTTTTGATTCTCGGTGTTAGTTTATTAAAATTATTCTATCGAGTCTCAAATGATGATTCTTTTTGTACATGATTGCTCCTAATATTCCATTCGTGCATATTGTTAATGTATCATTCAGGAGTGGGGGGCCGGGTCGCCATCGTGATAGTTTCATTCTTGAAAAACCGAGTTTTCCCGGGGTCGGGTACGGTATTTTTGATTATTTCCCAAATTTTAAGGGGGCCCGGGGTATGGTATATATATGATTATTTCCCCGGGGTCCCTCACTAGGGGATAGGGTATATATATGATCATTTCACCGAACCCCTCACTAGAGGGCCGGGTACGGTATATATGATCTTTTCCCCGAGTCCCCCCGGGGGGGGCGGGTCGGTATATATATTATTCCCCGGGCCCATAATGGGCCAAAGTCCCGTTTTTTTAAACATACATATATATATATATATATATATATATTTATTAGCAACCCACCCCCCAATACGAATCTTTGGTCTTTCTTGATTACCCTCTTGTCTCCCATCATCTTTTATTTCCTATCTTTATTCCGGGGCCCCTTTTTTACTCCGGCTTTTCCCTCGACCCCCCCCCGGGGGCGTTTTTTATCCCCGGCCGTATAGATACCCCGGCCCCGGATCCCCCCCGGCCTGGGACGGCTCCCGGGGCCGTTGGGGAAAATTTCCATTTTTCCCGCCGAGTCTTTGGTAAACCCTTTTGGGTATAGGCTTTGTTATCTCTTAGTGGTCCCCGGGATATAGTGGGTTGTTTTTTATGTTTTGGCCTAATTGATGTAGTTTTTTTGGGACTTTCCCCGATATAGTGGCACCCCTTTGCCTTGCGTATTTGTTATGTTTTTTAAATGTGGCCCCAAATTTTGGAGGGTTCATTTGTTTTATGGCATTTTATTTCACAACATGTTTTTTTTGCAAAACCCTTCCCCTTAAATACGCCCATTTTATACTGGTTCGTATACGAGTGCCCAACTGGGGCCTTTTAAAGGCCCGGCCCCGGTTTAGGTCGTGAGGTTTATATAACTTCAAATGTGATGTTGCTTGGGACGGGGGAAGTGAGATTGTACCCCCCCCTTAGGAATATGTGGTGTATTTCTAGCCAATCCCCTTTTAAAAAAGGCTTTACCTCAAATTTTTTTGGACGGGTGTTATAAAAGGGTTTTTGACGATAGAGAAATTATGCGATGTCGGGTTATGGGGGGAAGGGAGAAGAGCGTAGGTGTACAAGTGAGGATAAAATATCGCAAGGATCGATTTGGGTTTTTCAAGAAAGTAAAGGATGCGAGGTTGATTATCCAAACCCAAAAAGACAAGGTACAAATACATTAAGATTTTTAAGTAAAGTTATATCGCCGGGGTTTCAAATTTGGGCGAGGGGAAAATATGCTAGGAAACTTTCGGGTTTAGACATACGAAAAAAAAAAAAATATGAGAAACAAAAAGCCCCAGGGGAAAATTTGGAGAATAGGTTTTTAAAATTTGAATTTTCCCGGGTAGCTAGGTAAAAAAGGGGAAAATGTATTGCCAGGGTTTTGGGGAAAATCAAACGGCAACGAGATATCCAAAAAAAAAAGGGGTTGAAAAGCATTAAAAAATTTAAATCACAAAATGGCTCATTTTAGAATGTATCCCCAAGATTGATGTTACGACATGTTAAAAGTTTTGATTGTGTTGTATGTCAAAATTAAGGGGGTAGCAAGCCCCAAGGAGAAATCGGGGGGGGTTTTTTTCGGGAATTAAAGTCGAAAAATACTTAACACGACCAAATGAAAGACGAGCATTAGGAAAAAAAAAGGGTTATGAATCATGAAAGGGAGAGAAAGTTGGACATGGAAAACGTACCCCATTAACCGGGAATATATATTTGGGGAAAAAGGTTAGGATGGCGGGAAAGCAAACGAAGGATAAAATTTAAATAAATCAACGGGAGATAGAGTAATGTTGTACGTGCCCAAAGGATGAATTGAGGCCCCGGGAACCCCTTTATTCAAAAAACCCTTTAAACCAAAAGGTTGTAAAAAAAGGAAAAAGGGGCATTTTTTGAGAAGAAAAAAAAAATTCTTAAGAGCGACGAGGAAATTTTAAACCCCCGAGTTTTAAACCCGGGGAGAAGGAGTGAACCCTGAGGTATCCCTTTTAAGGGGAAGAAAGACCCCGAAAAAATTTTTTAAAAAGGTCAAAGGGGATTCACACTGGGGCCCCAAAAGCTTCCTACGCGGGGAGAAAGGATGACTAAGGGAAAAAGGTTTTTTTATGAAAAAAAGAAAAAAAAAAGGGACTATGAAGACTAAAGGAAGGGGGAGGTATCAACAAAATGGTTAAAGGAATTAAAGGGCCCGCCCGCCCCAAAATCGGGGGGCCCCGCGAATGACCCCCAAGACCCTCCCGGTTTGAGTGCCATACTACTATCCATCCGAGTCATAACTTTTTGTAAACCCTTTTAAATTTTCGAAATAACGCTTGCCCTTTAAAACATAAAAAAAATTTTTAAAAAAAACTCTTTAAAAAACCGGGACTTCTTTTTTATTGTTAATTCGAAAACCTTTAGCCCAAATAAAATCTTTAAAAATAAATCATAAAACACATGGCCCTTTGGTGGGCTTTTATAATAAGCAAAATGGCCGCCTATCCAAAGGGAACCGTTCCAAAAGTCCCCTAACATCACGAGATACCTAACATAATTATCGCCCGACCCTTCCCCGAGATGGAGCTCCCAATCCGTAGATAGCCTGGGAACTCCTATAGCCAATGTCTTCTACTCACCCTTTTAACACTTCGTGGTATGAAAAAAAACCCCCCGGGAAAAGGGGACTTAATACGAAAAAATGCCCCCGAATGGGGCCAAAACAATATATCTCGACTCGGGGATAAAAGTAACAAACTCAATGCTAAATTAACTTTGACAAACATGTATGTGCATATGAACTTTTGAGGGAAATTTTTAGTATGTATGTATATATTTATATAAATATAATGATTTTAACCCGCTCAGCCCTTCCTTTTAAATGGCAAAAACGCCCGGGCATCATAATCATCTATCCCAAAATTGTCGGTGGTTTGCGTATAAAACGCCTTATTTTTTTCCCCCCTTTGAAATGATGTTGTGCATGTATATAAATATGCAAATGCATGAAAATCCTTAGAAACCTCAAAAGACTCCCCTTTTGGGGGGCTTTAATTTTTTCCAAAATTTTCCCCTTTTTTTAAAAAAACTCCCTTCCCCTTTTTTTTTGTCTCCCCTTTGAGACTCAAAAAAACAAATGTAAAATGCATAGGAAAGAGAAAACCTTATGAACATCCCCTAAGGGTTAAAACATCTTATGAAAACGTACAAATTATGGATGCCCTTCGGGACTTAAAGGTCAAAGGGTCGAATTCCCCACATTACAGGGAAAAGAGCCCTTTTAAATTCGTTTATTTATTGGCTTCGTTCGATAATAAGGGTTTTCATCACTACCATAATCTTCCCTTTTCATGTCTCACTTGAATGATCCTAACATCCCAGGCCACTATCCCGAATATTCCCGAATTCCCCCAGCACGCTCGGGCCCAAAGGGGGGGGGCCACTGGTTTTGTAGCACGCTCGGCATAAAGGGGGCCCCCCTTTTTATGTAGACGCTGGTTTTAAAAACAGGCCAAATATTCTAAATATAATCCGGAATTATCTAGCACGCTCCCATGTCATGAAATCATCCCAGAACCTTAGACTTGGAAACTTTAGGGTTGGGGTCATTTTATGAATTTTTCCCAAATTATAGACTTGGCATTTCTAGGAGTAAAAAAATTAGGATGTTATGTAGGGAAACAAAACATAGGAATCATAACCCTTTTAAAGAAAGGGATGAGCCTTAACATACCTTTTTGGGCTTCTTTGACTTTCCAACCCCCATTTTATTCAGAAATCACATATAAAACCATCCATACTATTGTTAGGCTAATTTTTATACTTATCCTAAGCCTCCAAATAAATCTTTCTAGAATCCGCCCAAATTTCAACCCTCGCCTCCGTTTATATCCTGCCCAAAAAACACAATCCAAAAAAAACCCCAATAACCCAAAAACAAACCCCAACAATTTTAAAAATTATCAAAACCAAAATATTTCATAAAAAATCCCACACGATGTTTTTTAACAAAAAACAACAATATAAAAATTTTCTTTCTTCTCGATCAAGGGCATAATTCCATCAACACACCAACAAAATTAGATACCATCTCTATACAAAAATCCCAAAAACCCCAAAAAAAAACCCAACATCTAAAAGACCCCCTAAACATAACAACTACGACCAATTACATGACCTTTCCCCATAACTATTTTCACTTTTAAGACTTCTTAAACCTTCAAATCAACTCAACATAAGAGATGGATCAATAACATACCTTATACTTAAAAAAATTCGCCCCCCCAACTTTCTTAAGGGAAAAAATTACCACAACATAAAAGAAACCCCCAAAAAAATCCCCCTTTCATGGGGCTAGTTTGATGTAATCTTGTTAAATTTATGATTTAAGGGCTAAAATTTTGGGGGGTGTGTTAGAAGTTTCTAAGACTATTGAGAATGTAAAATTCGAAAAAAAAGGAGTTAATGGGGATTTGTTTTCACACCCCCAAAACCCATAGGGGATGAAAAAATTTTTACCCTTTTCTTAGAGGCAAGCGAACCCCCCGGGTTCTTTTTATACCCCAAATCTCCCGGACTTAAATCATGAAAGAAATGCATAATGAAAGCTTTTTTAAAAACATTCTTTTCGTCTTTTCAAATCAAGTAAAATCTAAACATATGAAATGGTAAATGCAAAGATTTTCGTTTCAAGGCCCACAATTAAAAACCTGACTCGCCCCCAAAAATCTCAACGTAAAATATGATATCCAACCCCGCTAGGACCCCAAAATACCCATAATGTGTATATTTTCCCCATAAGGGAATACTCCGACGCGGCATCACTTTGAAAAAAAAGGGTTTACCCAAACCGGGGGATAGCCGGGCCTCCCATGGGTTTAAAATCCCCCCATAACTTTCTTGCCAAAAAAATGGGGGCGGGATGAAACACCCCCAAAAGGGGGTTAATACGAACAATATACCGAGTATGTAAAATTTAAAAAAAATCATAAAAAAGTGAGATATAAATCATTTAAAAAAAAGTATGAGAAACAACCGTAATATGGATAGCCCCAAAGGAAAAAAATGTCGGTTTGGCCGAAGGCAATGGGCTAGAAATGTAAATATATACCGGGGCTGGCCCTTTAATAAGGGACTCGGTGAAAAGTAAATATATTTCCGTACCGGGGCCCCTTTTGTAAGGGACTCCTGAAAAGAAATATTATACCGCCCTTTTGTAAGGGACCTTTAAATGTAAAATATACCGGGACCGGGCCCCAAATAAGAGACTCGATGAAATGTAAAATGGTTATAATATATATAAAAGCAAATGAATGTTGAGACCCCAAAATTAGGGAAAATTTTAATAACCTTGGGAAACACCCCCAATGTCCCCTATGGATTATATCAAAAAAGGAAACCCGGGGGAAAAAATAACACGTATCGGGGTTTAAAGAAATAGCTTTAAAAACAAAAACATTAGCCATTCTAGTATTTCTAAGAATAGGGGCTTTTTTGGGGTTTTAAAAAGGTTCGTCGTCCGTTTTTTTCATATAGACCTACCTAAAAAAGAAAAGGGGAAAAGCCTTCACTACCTGGGCTTGGGCCAAAGGCTCGGGGAAATCCTCGATGGCCCACGTCATGGGTAACAACAAAGATACTTTCAATTATGAAACGGTTTCTTAATCGTATAATGAAACTTTAACTTATCCTAAAACAAAATGGGCACACCTCCCCCCCTTTTTCTCTTTTTTCCCCAAAATCCATTTTTAACTACTATCTATATATGAGGGGATTCCATCCAAAAAACATGAAACACATATCTAAGAC
>NW_026723091.1:0-6402 GCF_029784015.1 Lycium ferocissimum | reverse complement strand
TGTGATGAAAATGAAGGTATTGAATGGTTTAAGTTGAAGTTGTGATTGTTGTGGGTTGGTAGTGTATATGTAGTATTATATAGGGATGAAGGACTAATTTTGTTTAGTATTATTGAGATGTTGTGTTACGGATTCTATGATGTAAATGAGAGTTTAATGATCAAGTTGAGATTGTATTGTGTGCTGTTTTAGGAGCCAATTTGGTCCTAATGTGGTTTCTTGAATTTATGATAATAATATTGTTAAAGTGCGGATTGTTGGTGAAGTTCATGAATTTGGAAGAGAGAAATATGTTATGGTTGTTCATGTTGAGTTGGGAAGGTTTCGGGTTCTATGGCATATTATTTGGATTGTTTGAATGTTTTACGGGGTTGTTTGAAATGTTCTTGAATCGTGATTAAAGGATCTCGGATTACTATGTGAATGTACGAGCGTTGATGTTGGGTTGAAAGTATGTAGTTGGTTTGAATGAAAATGGAATATTATCGAATTGTATGGAAAGAGAAGTATTAATGTTAGAATGCGTTTTGAATTCATTATTGATGTTGTTGGAATGTTTGTTGGTATTGTTGTTGATGAATTTGGCCGAGTTGAAATCTCGGGGTTGTTGCATTTTATAGGGGAAATGCTGCCCAAATTTTGTAAATAAAAGTGATGGCATTAAAATGGGATTCCGAGGTGCCTATGACTAATGTTTGGTGTCTAATGACGTGTTGTAGATTTTGAGAAGCCGAGACTTGAGTTGGGTTAGCTTAGGGAGCGACCGAGGTATGTAAAGCTTATCCTTCTTTCCTTTTGGCATGTCCTAGTCGCAAGTAAGTTATGATGTATTATGAGCTTCGGGGGAAATTCTATTCGAAAAGTCCGAACATGTTTATGATTCATATTCGCTTTGTGATGTTGGCATCCTTAATATGGTCAAGCTATGGTCCGTATGTCTTGATATGATTGGATTTGAAATGCTATGTATACGGTTTGTTCCGAAAGGATCTTATGTCTTTTGTATGACTAAATTTCAAAAGTTGCATAAAAGTTGGTTTTAAAAAAAAAAAAAAAAAAAAAAAGTTTTGTTCCTAAACGATTCCGAAAACTACGAACGTCCGTAACTTTCACAAACAGAACCGGATGGCCTTGATATGCTCAAAAATGATTCCATGATGTATGATGAGTATGTTTTCCATAGGCGGGCCCGGCTCGGGTCGACACCCGTTCGTGGGTCCCGCGACTTTCCTCTATGCACTTCTGACGACTTTTTGAAAAGAATTCAATATGACTATCCTTGACCCCCGAGTATGATTACTTATTTATCGGTTGGTCGAAATAAGGATTTTAATGTATGTGATTTTGATACGTGATTTTGGTTTCCGAAGTTCGGTTTGATATGTTCCGAGTGATGTTCGAAAGAGAATCTGATTTGACTATTGTTTTGGCTTACAAATGATGGTTCGTTTGATTAACCTATTAAGTCTTTGAAAATGTTTTAAACTATATTTGGTCACTCATGATTCGCTCGTGCATTGTGTTATTACGTTTTTTCGCCAAGTCCGGCCGGTTATGTTATTGTGCGCACTATGCCGTATTAAAATATGATGTGTATTCGAAGCATGATGTGTATTTCGAAACATGATGTGATACGAAGTCGATATGATATGATGGTCGATTTACCGTGCGTACGGAGTATGATGTGTCCGGTTCGGCGAGGCCCTTTTTGGTCGGGAGCCGTGTGTATATTATGGTGCTATGATGTGTCCGTGCGCCGAGCCCCTTTCGGCCGTACTGTGTATATATGTTACGTTATATGTTATATGTATGGATTCTGGAATATGATCTGTTGGTATCAGGGCCGGTGGTGGGGCAAACCCAATGGTGGGGCAAACCCAGTGGTGGGGCAAACCCAATGATGAGGCAAAATTCCACATTGGTTTAGGCCAATCCCACACTGGTTTAGACAATCACGGTTGGTTTAAGCCAATCCCCATTGGTTTAGGCCAATCCCACATCGGTTAATGGCATCTCATATGACCGGTCATGATGTTATGATGCGCTACGGTATGTTTATGGATATGGTATTATTTATGAATCGGGCCGTACATCGGCATTCGGTTAATTGTCGGCTTATATGATATGTTTGATTTTTCGTATATATATATTATGTTTTCATGGAAAGCGAAGCATTTTGGCATTCGATTATCCTATTTGTCTCTGAACCCCCTTATGTATGATTTGTATGTCGGATGTAAGTACTTTGGTATTCGGGTTATTATGCTCGCGTTACGTACACGTTACTTGATTATGACTTCGTTTTTACGTACTTTTACACTTTGCATACTCGGTACATATTAAAATGCGCCCCACTTTCTTCGGGGGCTGCGTTTTACCGCGCGGTACCCACGGGTGAGTAGGTGATGTTAGCGAGAAGATGTTAAATTTGGATTGGCGAGCTTCATTTCCTAAGTCTTGCCGATGTCGGAATGCTTTTGTATGGTATCGGAGTTAAGTTAGAGACTTTGCGACGAGTGTCGTGTGTATGAGATGTCGGTTTTGTAAGCGGCTATGTAAGCGGATGTATTATTATTTGTTTTGTGTCCATTATTCGTATTTGTTATGTTTGATTTCATACGATGCTAGTTTTTGTTTGGTTTGAAAAAGATGAAAGACATGTTTGTTTTACGAAAAAAAATTCATTATGTACTTATGTCATGTTTTGCGGCCCGATTTGGTTGTGTGTATTACGTGAGTCGCGGGTTCGCTCGGCCTTAAGTAAGGGCGGGTGCCCATACACCATCGGAAATTAAGGGTGTGACAAATTGGTATCGGAAGCGAGTTCGTCCTAGGGGTTGTCTGCAAAGTCGTGTCTAGTAGAGTCTTGTTTATGGTGTGAAGCGCGCCACACTTATAAATAGGAGGCTACGGGGCATCTAGGGTGGTTACTCTTCTTTCACATCTGAGATCGTGCCATAAAGCCAAGTCATAGGAGATGGGACTCCTTACCCTAATTTGTGATTGCGAGTGAAGAATGACAGATAGAAGAAAGTGATTGATGATGTTGGAAGTCACGAAGTACGCGAGGTAAGTAAAGGTATGAAAGATATATGTTGGCAAAGATATTGAACTTACGATTGAAATACAAGTTGAAGACTAAAGGGGGAAAGTAAACAAGAAAGTGTAACAGGTGCCGTTTGAGTTAGGCATACGAGGTATGTTTATTATTTGTGTACTGTTGATGATATTGAGAGCCCTGTGTGGCTGTGATATGATATGATATATGTATATATGTTATTTTTGTGAGGCATTGTTGGTATTTACGCGTGCAGGTTTTGAGATAGTAAGAAATATAGAGGAAACTCTGCCTAAATTTTTCCAGAAATAAAAAAAGAAAAAAAAGAATGAGATATGTGTTTGTAATACGATTTGAAAGGTCGTGCCGATAGTAAGAATGAGATTAAGACAAGAGTACAGAGGGAAGGAATTGCGATGTATATGAATGTACTGATAAGACAGCTTGTGAGATATTAAGGATAAAGTGGACCAGAAAGGGTAAAAGGTTAAGAAGTGTTATGTTATAGGATTGATTACGAATAAGGTATAATGTGAATATAACGGGGATTGTTATGAAGATAAGTGAAGCCTAGTGAGAAAGTGGCCAAGGTTATGATGTGATCTATGTAGCTAAAATACAAAGGCAAGTGTGAAATGGAAAAACAAGCTATGGAATGAATACGGAAAGGTTTGAGTTAAAGATTAAGAGACGACACGAGATAATGTGCCTAGAATGTTACAAGTCGAGTAAAGGGAATTACAAGAAGGAAAAGTTTAAATCGAGATTCTTAAGACCCTATACGATTAGTTGAACATTCGAGGACGAATGTTCTAAAGGAAAAGGATGTTGTACCCCGTACTTTGTACGTTGGAATATTCTAAGTCGGTTGCGACAAGTTAAGGACAAGGTTGTAAATTTTTCCGATTTTGTTAAAAGTGCATACGTTGCATATTCATCTTTTCATTGGCATGGAGTGTTAAGGGTAAAATTGGAATAAGGAAAATTTGGGGTTAAAAGTGAATTATGGAAAGTTGAACATTTCATGAAAATTTGGGGCCAAAAGTGAAGTTGTGGAAACTTAGAATTCATGAAAAAATGGCCATGTGGCCTTGGACATGACTTGTGGGCCATAGGCCACATGTATGATATATATATGTGTGTGTATAAGATGACAATTAGTCATCTTTATCATTTGTGACTTCTTAGAAAGTTCAAGAACTATGGAGAAAAAAAAAAAAAAAAGAATACGGCTATGGGGGTGGCCGAATTCAGCCCTTCCAATTTGATCCCTAAAAATTATTTTCTTCTAGGTTTTTGACTCATTGGAAGGTCCTAAACAACATGGAGTTGTTGTTGAAGCAAGCAAGGTATTTGTTCTTGAGATGTCAGTTTTGTAAGCGGCTATGTAAGCCGATGTATCGTTACGCTTACTGTTACAGATTTGTTATGTTTACAGATTTCATACGAGGCTGATTTTGTTTGGTTTGACAAAGATGAAACGTATTTTGTTTACGAAAAAAAAATTATTCTGTACTTATGTCATGTTTTGCGGGCCCGAGTTTGGTTGTGGTATTCGTGAGCCCGGGGGGTTCGCTCCCTTGGGGGCGGTCCCCTTCCCCTGTGAAATGGGGTGTAAAATTGGTATCGGGGGGTTTTTCTCCTAGGGGTTGTCGAAAAGTCGTGTCCGGAGATTTTGAGGGGAAGCGCCCCCCTTATAAACGGGTACGGGGCATCTTGGGTGGTTACTCTTCTTTCCATCGAGATCGTGCCCCAAAGACAAGTCATGGAGATGGGGCTCCTTACCCCAATTTGTGATTCGGGGAAGAATGACACGATAGAAGAAAGTGATTAGATGTTGGGAAATCCAAGTACGCAGGGGAAGAAAATATGAAAGATATATGTTGGGAAAGATATTGAAATTCGATTGAAATCAAATTTAAGACTAAAGGGAAAGAAAAAGGGAAATTAAGGCTTTTTGGTTAGGCTACGAGGGATGTTTATTATTTTTCTTTTTATGATATTGAACCTTGTAGGTGATATGATATGATATATTATATATGTTGGCCTTGGAGGGTTGTTGGTTTTGGCGGGGGTTTTGAGATAGTAAAAATATAGAGGAAACCGAAATTTTTCCAAAAAAAAAAAAAAAAAAAAAGAATGGGTATGTGTTTGTATACATTTGAAAGGTTGGGGTAGAAAATGAGATTAAGACAAAAGAGGAGGGGAAAGGGAATTTTCTGTTTGAATGTCGTAAGACAACGGGGATATTAAGGATAAAGTGGACAGGGAAAAGGGGAAAAAGGGTTAAAAGTTATGTTATGGATTGATTACGAATAAGGGATAATGTGAATATAACGGGGATTGTTATGAAGATAAGTGGCCTAGTGAAAAGTCAAGGTTTTGATGTGATCATGTAGCTAAAATACAAAAGGGAAGTGTGAAATGGAAAAAAAAGCTATGGAATGAATACGGGAAAGGTTTAGTTAAAGATTTAAAGACAACGAGATAATGTGCCTAGAATGTTACAAGTCGAGAAAGGGAATTCAAAAGGAAAAATTTAAATCGAGATTCAAGACCCATACGAAGTTGAACATTCGAGGGAAATTTTAAAGGAAAGGATGTTGTCCGTACTTTGTACGTTGGAATATTCTAAGTCGGTTGCAAAAAGTTAAGGACAAAGGTTTTAAATTTTTCCGATTTTTTAAAAGTGCACGTTGCATATTAAAACTTTTCATTGGCATGGAGTGTTAAGGGTAAAATTTGGGAAAAAGAAAAATTTGGGGTTTAAAAATGAATTATGGAAAGTTGAACATTTCATGAAAATTTAAAAGTGAAGTTGGAAACTTAAAATTCATGAAAAAAAGGCCTTGGCCTTGACTGCTTTGGGCCCGGCCACGTTGATATATATATATATATGTGTGTATAAGATGACAATTAGTCATCTTTATCTTTTTTGACTTCTTAGAAAGTTCAAGAACTATGGAGAAAAAGAAAAAAAAAAAAGGCATCGGCTTGGGAAAATTAATTCTTCATTTGATCCAAAAAATTTTTTTCTTCTAGGTTTTTTACTCATTGGGAAAGGGCCTAAACAACATGGATTGTTTTAAAAGCAAGGGATTTTTTCTTGGATTCGGTTTTTACTTTGCAGTTTGTTACGCTTCGTTAATTTGTTTGTTTCATTTCATCGAGGCTGTTTTTTTTGGGTTTAAAAGATGAAAACTGTTTTTTTTCGAAAAAAAAAATTTATTATGTACTTATGTCTGTTTCGGGCCTTTTGGGTGAGTATTACGTGAGTCGGCGGGTTCGCTCGCCTTGTGGGCGGGGCCCCCCCTGCGGGGGGGGGTGACGAGAGCCCGATTTTA
>NW_026723090.1:0-6862 GCF_029784015.1 Lycium ferocissimum | reverse complement strand
TCTTTTTTGTTTGGCGCCTCGACGGCGGCGACCATTTTTCCCGTGCCTATCAGGGATTTATATTTTGAAGTAATATTTTGATATTTTGGAAATGCGTTTACTTTACGTACCTCTACGGATTGATTGTGACCCAGTTTGTATATTACGTTTTACTGCTTTGCATACTCGGTACATATTTCGTGCGACCCCCCTTGTTCGGGGGGGGGGGGGGCTGCGTTTTCATGCCGCCGGAGGTACGAACCACGGTTGGTGATCCACTTTGTTTAGGACACCCTCTTACCTTATTTGGGTGCTCCTCTCATTTCGGAGCTTATATTTTTTGTATATATTCGTACATTTGCCTTGTATATATTTGTTCATGGGTACGGCGGGGCCCCCGTCCCGTCATATGATTACGTGTCTGTTTAAGGTGCTATGGACATGTTTTGTGGGTTGTGCCTACTTTTGTACGGTTGCGTTTGGATATGTTGTGTTTGGGCGATCCCGTTCGCCGCGGCGGCCGGTCCGCATATGTATATATCTTGTGTTGTTGGCCACATGGCCTTTGTTGGTATTTTACGTACGCAGGGTTATTTTGGATAGTCCGAAAAAATAAAGAAAACTGCGAAATTTTTTTGGAAATTATCTAAAATTTGGAATACGGCAACGTAAACCTCGTTATATGCTTGGTTGCGTTTGATATACCTTGTGATAGTGTTTGATAGGTGTGTTTGGGTGCCGGATCGGCCTGGTCACGGCCTACGGGGTTGGTCGTGATAGGAGGACGGGGCTATGAGGGACGCCGTTGTTGCTTGCCAGTTAGTGGCGGGGCGGAGCTCGCAGACAGGGGATCGGGAGATGATTATGCGAGGCGTGGACGTGACGATCGAAAATTCATGGCTTATTTCTTGACCTCGTAATCCGCCAGTTTTCGGTCAAGCCCGAGAGGACCCCCGGGAGTTCATAGGCAGAGATGCGGCATACGCTGCGTTTGTTGTTATATCCCGTATTTTGAACAACGGGACAAAATGAGTAAATTATGACAAGTTAGGGAAAGACCATTCGGGACATGAAGTCGGGACTTTCGACCACGATTTTGTCCTAAAAGCATAAGTGATGAATGACTTTCTTGGCATGGGAATTATTAAGTAAACATTTGGGGCCAAAAATTGATTAAGAAAACTTGGGAATTATTGCATTAAAGGGCCAAATGTGGCGACCAATTACTTGTGGGCCATGGCCACGTAAATTAATTTTTCCTTGGCCAAATTAATAGATGACTAAGTCATCTTTTTCATTCCATCCGTAGAGAAATTTCAAGAAGCCTTGAGAGAGAGAGCAAGAGAAGCAAACTTACGGCCAAAGTGAGGAGAAATCAAGACCAAGAAATCTCCATCAAAAAAATCGATTCTTGTAGCAAAACGACTAATTCAAGGGTGCTCGTTAACGTGGAGTCGTGGTTTGGACAAACGAAGTCGCTCGTTTTCCCTCTTGGAGGACTAGAGCTAACGTGTGAAGTGAAGAAGAAAAGGTGAGAATTCATTTCCTTTATGTGTTGTGAATGGTGTGGACATGTCGTAGTATGCAAAAAATGAATGAAATTCATGAAAACCTATAGATTAGAGTTGAACCGTGAGCATGGACCATGCTTGGTTTGTGGCCGTGCATGTACAATGTGTTGTAGGATTGATAGTTGGAGTTCTATGTAGCATGATTCCATGTTGTTGTTGTGTGTTGAGCGAACAGAAACCATATGTATGTGTGTGTATTAAGCTGGCCGAATGTAGGCCATGTTTGTGCCTAGGATGAGCAAATGTTATTTAAGGCCTTAGTTGTTGTCGTTGTGAGTTCTACATCGATGATGAGCTCTTGGATGATCAAAGTTCATGTTGCGATGGTTGCGGACTGTTTTGGAAGTCATTGTGCGTTTAATGCAAAAGTTTGTACTTAAGAGAATGACATTGCTAATGCATGAATTGTTAGTGTAATTTATGAATTTGGAAGAAAGGAAGGCAAGTCATGTTGCTCTCGGGTTTGGGTTGGATTTCGGGTAAGTTGGTAAAATGTTTGGATTGTTTGCAATATTGTATGAATTGCTTAAAGTGTTCTTGTTCATTGTGTGAATGGGCTCGGATTAGTAATTGAACGTATAAACGTCGATATTGATTGGAATGTAAGTAGTATGTTGGAATGTTGGGAAAGTTGTGGAAATTATGTAAAGAGTGTTACTAGTGTGGAAATGTATTTTTGAATTGATTATCGATATTGTATCTTAATTGTTGGTTTGGTTGTTGTTGCTTGTTTTGAGCCGAGTTTAATTATCGGGGTGTTGTATTTATAGGGGAGGTGCCCCCGGAATTCCGGTAGACAAGTATTAGTTTAAGATTGGAATTTCAAGTCTTATGAATAGTAATTGGTAAAAGTGACCATTTGCGGATTTCGACGAAACGGGATTTGAGTTTAAGCGAGCGCAAGTCATCCGTAAGGTATGTAAGGCTTACCTCTCCTTTCTTTGGCATGTCCTAGATGTAATAGGTTTGAATACGTGTCTCGGGGATCACTCTAATTCTAGAAATCCGACATTGAAATTGGCTACTATTCGTTTAGTAGAATTGAATCAAATGCTCGGGAATAGTTGAAAGAATTGTCGAACGCCTAGAACTTGCATGGATAGGATCCGATTACCCTAAAAACTCCCATAAGCAATGTCATGAGGCGTATTATACGTCAATCATGTACGCCGCCTCATTTGACCCGAGGTGGGCCCAGTTCCCTAGATCTTTGTTATGTTGACTTAATTGAATTATTTTAAGTAGTATGCGAGTACGATGATTGTTTTGATTGTCCCATCGAATACTACAACATATTTTGATATTGTTGGTAGTAAGAATGACTCCGAAGTTCGTAACTTTTGTGCACAATTTTGATTAATTCGGTAATTGTTTCTACACTTTCGAAGGACGGCAAATGTAATTGTCCGTCGAGTTTTGAAAAATAATTTGTTTACTTATTTGTTTACGCATATATGGTTACCTCACTACTACGCTCGTGCGGACTATTATGACATCTTTCGACGCGTCCGGGCCAGGGCATGTGTATTCGTGCAATTCCACCGCATTGTTCACCGCGTCCCTCACTAAAGGGCGGGGCATGTTATACATATATATATACTTATGATGATGATGTGATGACGGGGAGGTGGCCGGGATGGCATATCTTGATTCCTTTCACCGCGCCCTCGGCTAGAGGGCGGGGCACGTTACGTATATATGCATGATGATTTTACTTACCGCGTCCCTCGCTGAGGGGCCGGGGGCATGTTATGTATGCACGTATTCATGATGATTTCTTTAAGTATGATACTCGGTTCGTTAATGACTTTGAAAAGCATGATTTACGTTGAGTAAGTTTTATGAGATCCGATTCTTCACTTATTCCTACACTTGCCCTCTTTTATTCCGTATAATTCGATTCTGTGTTTCTTTACTTTACATACTTTCGATACATATTTCGTGCGACCCCGCTTTTGTTCGAGAGGCTGCGTTCATGCCGCGCGAGTGCGGATATACGTTCGAGTGAGCGCCGGCCTAGGGTCCCCACTGTCCGGCCTATTTTGAAGAGCTCCCTTGTCGGGCCCCACGATTTTGGTACGATCTCTTTGTTACACTTGTGTATATTTGTTCGGGGTACGGCGGGGCCTGTCCCGTCATATGTCCGTATGTTACGTTACGTAAATGTAGAGGCACAGCACGAATGTGGGTTATGGTTCCGTACGTACGGTATGTGTATGTGTGATACATGTACGGGCGGTTATCGACCGCGGCGGCCCCTGCCCAAGCTCGCCTATGTATGTGTTTATATGATATGATGGCGGTGTGTGGCCTTTCGGTATTTTCTGAGTGCGGAGTAAATTTTGGTTAGTAGGAAAAACGGAGAAACTGCACTTTAGATTTCTCTAAAATATTCGACTTATTACCTTATTGATTTTCTTATTAACATATGCGATACTGTGTGTTGGCACGTACGGGTGCCCAGCTCGGGCGCTAGTCGCGGCCCACGGGGTTGGGTCGTGACACTTATCGAAACTTCGAGGCCGAGTCCATTGAGTTGGCGTCGTATCGGTTGCGTGATATAGCGCTAATTGGTATGAGTCTTGGGGAGCGTCCGCGGGCGAGGGTGCTCCTCCCGACCATATGGGATGAGTTCGTGGAGGCCTTTCTTGGGCCATTTCCTACCCCGAGAGGCGAGGCAGCCGGGGTTCTGGTTTACATACGAGCGAGCGCGGGAGCGTCGGGAGTATAGCCTTGAGTTTGATTCTGCGGCTAGATATGCGCCTCATATGTGGTGACATGGGCGACCGGGTACATCGGTCGTGAAGGGTTGGATCGGTATGCGATTGATAGTTGTATGGCGATGGCTTCCCGGCCGGGGGTGGATGTGCCGGTACAGGCGTGTACCCGGGGTTTGGAAGGCGACATAGGGCGTCGGCCGATAGAGACTATGGCGGGGGCTAGCTAGAAGGGCTAGATCGGCGGGTACTGCGGAGATTCTCGAGGCGGCCTCCCTCGACAACATACGGGGTATTCGTCCCGGCCCGACGAGTGCACCCCGCCGGTTCCGAGCCGGGGAGGTTTGATGGCACGGGGGTATTCGGGGGCCGGTGCGAGTTCCGGGGTTTCGGGGTCCACGGTCGAGCGAGAGGTTTGAGAACGGATGAGGCCATCTATGCCTGGCGCCCTCGGTGCGGCGGGGAACGCCGTACGAGGAGTCTTGGCGCGCTACGGTGCTTTTTTACTTGCGGCCGTCGAGTCGTATTGAGGGAGTGCCCACGTATAGGATGGTTCGAGGTGATGTGATCCCGGCTGCGGGTCGGTTGCTGGTCGTCCTCTTCGGTAGTTATGCGCCCTCGGGCGGGGGTATACTGTTACCGCCGGGCCGTGGTGGGGAGGTCACGGCGGAGCCTCCGGTTTAGCGGTCCATCGAACCGCCTTTACCCCGTTGGCCGGTGAAGAGAGGATCGGGGAGGCATTACCAGATGCGGCTACAGGTACACGAATCCTTACTAGAATTTATATTCTTATGTGTGCGTATCTGTTGCATAATTGTTGCTTAATAGCGGTAGGCGGAAATCCGAGGGTTGATAATCAAGTATTTATAAGTAACGGTGATTAAGGCGTGTTCATTGTCATTACGGATCTGGGAGTCTAGGATGGAAAGTAGTAATATTCATAGGTGACAAGTGAATATGTAGAATCGAGAGAGGGTAAATAATGTTGTGTTATGAGGAGGCGTCCGAAACACACAAGACTTTACTTTACTCCAAATTACGTGACGAAGGTCATACGATGAGGAGAACGCGATTATACTAGCACTAGAGCATCGTATTCCATCGGAGTTACGGGTTAAGCATGCTAGAGTGAGGGAAATCTCAGGATGGGTGACCCCCTGGGAAGTTTTTTGAAAGTTTTACAAATTCGGACGTAAGAAGCAAATGGGAAGCTAGAGTAGTCTAAAGGGACTTAGAATATACTGAGTAGGCGGAAATCTTAAGAGGCCGCGTAGGCCGGAGTGGACTAGATCGGGTAAAGAAAAAGAAGGTGCATCACGGCGCTAGAATTAGGGTCAGTTTGAGTAGTGTTTGGGGGATCCTTTGTGAATGAGATGCTGGCAATTATATATGTGTACCGGTAAGCGTGTGATGCCCCGTGCATGGCTATATTAGCAGGTGTACGTATTCTGGCAACCAAGGTGACGGTATACGGAAGGCATTAATCGGACAGGACAACAAAGTTCAAGCGGAAAAAAAAAACAATAATAAGTGGCATGAATGCCATAAGGCAAGCCGATATCGTTTTTACTATAGGGTAGACTTGGGAAGTACCGACATAATGATGTTGGGAAGAGAGGGAAAGTGAGCAAATAAATAGGAAGGGGAATCGGAATGTCGAAACAAAAGTGCAGTCTGACCGAGAGTGAGAAATGCAGACGTAAGGCGAACATAATCAGGTAATAATATAAGTGCACCCCTTAAAGGGGGGAAGCGGATACGAGGAATGTAAGTACCAGATAGAGGCAATCAACACCACAAAATATTTGATATGGATACTCAAGCTACAGGCAGGATTCCTTGCCGAGATCGGTTAGCAAAATCCAAAGAGCCAACCAAAAAGGGATAGGAGCTAGGGCGGCAATTGGGATGGTGCCGAGAATTAATTGTGGAGATTTTGAACGATATGATATTAGGAAGTGGAGGTTTACAGGAAAGAATGCGACAAAAGAACGATAACGAGTAACTTACAGTGACGTTGCGAAAGAAGATATGACTGTGCTGGATTAAAGGCTGAGATGTGGGCAATAAGTGTCACACCCTAACTTTATTAGAGTGTGATGGGCACCCGACCCTTACCTAGAGCCGAGCGAACCCTCAGACTCTTACTACGTACAAAATCGCGTCAAACTTTTTAAATCAAATAAGATAAAATACATAGTAAAAATTTTTTTTTTGAAATACTCTTTCTGTAGCTTTCAAACCGAAACAAATCTGTGACCACAAACCTCTACTAACACGACCACATTCGGCGCGGAGCCGCTTCTGATCGACAACCAACACCAAAGCTGTCTGCAAATCTCTAACATCCTCCCAGTATCCAAACTCGACTCGAAAAACCCGGGGCAAGTGGAGGCCAACCATGGACATCTTCGTAATGGTGCAATCATCCGGGAGTACGCGCGGCACAAAGCACTCCCGAAGAGAGGGCGACGGGGTAATCGAGTATGTAAGGCAAGGGAAAAAAAAGAAACCAACAAAAGTGCGGGGTCAACTGAACCAAATACTTTTCTCCCCCAAGATCATATTTAAATATACCCATGTTAAAAAGGAAAA
>NW_026723089.1:0-5000 GCF_029784015.1 Lycium ferocissimum | reverse complement strand
TTTCGAAATGCTGTAAAGAGAAAGGCTATAGCACCCAAAAGGGCAAGACGGTGGCGAAGAAAGAGAAAAGAGCACCGCCATCGATAGTAGAGGAAAGTGAGTCCCGGAGTGCGGCTCGATCTCGGTCCTCCTGTTCGGTACCTATATTAGAAGAGCGTGAGGGAGCTCGGCCCCGGCTCAAGGCACCTCAAAGTTCCTCCACCGGATGCTTCGAACCCAGATGTGAAAGAGGCCATTCATTTGCTTACTCAATTGGTTGCTACCCGGACTCAACGGCAAAGTTCGGGCAAGGTGATAGGTCAGTGAGTGCAAGGGCCGTGATTTTTATTAGCTTGAACCCTCCGAAATTCTTTGGATCAAAGCCGGATGAGGACCCTCAGAATTTCATTGATGGTATATTGAGGACGCTTCGGTTGATACATGCTTCGGACACCGAATCGGTGGAGTTAGCGTCCTATAGATTGAGGGATGTCGCGGTTCATTGGTACACGGTTTGGATGGCTTCACGGGGAGCCAATGCGCCTCCTCCGGTATGGCAAGAATTTGTAGATGCATTTCTCCGACATTATTTGCCTCCAGAAGTTCGGCGAGCTAGAGCCAACAAATTCTTGAATTTGAGGCAAGGGAGCATGAGTGCTCTAGAGTATAGTCTCCGCTTCAATTCTTTGTCTAGGTATGCTTCGGCCATGGTAGTGGATATGGGTGACCGAGTGCACCGGTTGTGAAAGGCCTAGGGCCACGTTTGATGGATAGGTGTATCGCGTCCCTTCAGGACAATATGGATATTTCACGCATCCAAGCCCATGCTCAGAATTTAGAAGAAAGCCTACAACAACAACGAAGTGAGCGGGAGCATGATAGAGGGCATAACAAGAGGGCTACATCTTTGGGCCCGATGAGTGAGTATAGAGGCGGGTACAGACAGCAGTTTTCAAGGCATTCAGGCCATTCTATGACTAGTGCGCCTCCACGGTATTTAGGCCAGAGATTTGATAGATCTACTCATCCCGGGCCGAGTCAGAGCTTTAAGGGATCTCAGTTCAGAGGCGATTCAGGTCAGGCGAGGCCACCCGTACCACGATGCTCCCAGTGTGGGAAGTTACATTAGGGTCATTGTAGATTGGGTTCAGAGGTTTGCTATTCATGTGGTCGACCAGGCCATATTATGCGTGATTGCCCTTCGGTTGGTGGCGGTAGACCCGGCCTTCGGGTCGATGGCCGGATCTTCATCATCTATACGCCATGGGGCCCCGGGTTCATATGCGCCGGTCGGCCATGGTAGAGGCGAGAGGGAGAGTCCCGGTTCTAGCGGTCCTCGGCCACCGTATTTATGCTTTGGGCATGACGCCAAGACCTTGAGTCTTCACTTGATGTGGTCACAGGTATATTATCGGCATTTTCTCATGATGTATATGCTTTGATAGATTCGGGCTCCACATTTTCATATGTTACTCCGTATATTGCGGGTCGGTTTAGTGTCAAACCGGAGTCGATTAAACCTTTTGAGGTGTCCACACCCGTTGGTGAATCGGTAATAGCTAGCCGAGTATATAGAAATTGTGTAATTGTGATTTGTGATCGTCGTACTATGATTTAATTGCATGAGTTAAAAATGATGGATTTTGATGTTATTATGGGCATGGATTGGTTGGCCTCTTGCTACGCCAATGTTGATTGTAGAATGAAAATGGTTCGCTTCCAATTTCCGGGAGAACCAGTTTTAGAATGGAAAGGAAATACGGCGTCACCAAAAGGTAGGTTTATTTCCTATCTAAAGGCAAGGAAAATGATCACAAAAGGTTGCATTTATCATCTAGTTCGGGTTCAAGATGTAGAGGCGGAACCGCCGACTCTTCAGTCAGTTCCCGTAGTAAATGAATTTCCGGATGTATTCCCGGAAGAGCTTCCAGGCCTCCCTCCTTAGCGGGAGATTGATTTTGCTATTGATGTATTGCCAGACGCTAAGCCTATATCTATTCCTCCTTATAGAATAGCTCCCACAGAATTGAAAGAGTTGAAGGAGTAATTGAAAAACTTGCTTGAGAAAGGCTTTATTAAGGCCCGATTCATCCCAGTAGGAGCACTCGTATTGTTTGTCCAAAAGAAAGATGGCTCCTTGAGAATGTGCATTAACTATCGGCAATTAAATAAGGTGACGATTAAGAATAAGTATCCTCTTCCGAGGATTGATGACTTATTTGATCAATTACAAGGTGCCAGATGGTTTGTATCTTCTTGATAGTAGCTCTTGTGCTACTCTAGACCAGATTTTGGGGTTATTATTACTTCCGCATTTATCATTTATATAAATTGAATCTGTTAGTTAAATCATTGTCTATTTCCGCATAATTCTTATAATTTGACTAAAACGATTTGGGAATGGTTCGCCTACCTGGGGGGACAGTGTAGGTGCCATCACGATTCACGATTTGGTCGTGACATAAGTTCGAATGGATTTCTAAATACCTGGCTGCCAAATTGTAAAAGAAACTTGAAAATTTAAGCACAAATGAACAAATATTTACAACAACCTAAAGAGCATAGACAATCTTGTATCTAGATCAGTTTCTTCAACTTGCAGGTGACTTTGTTCTTGAGAGATCTTGAGAACTTGTGTCGGCAGCTTTGCACGATTTTGGATTGGGTTTTCAAGTCTACCAAATATGTTGCCATCATGTTGTATAAATAGTGGGGGCATGTGGGATGAAAAGAGACCACTCTTCAATTTTAACCTAAAGCATGGGCCAACTCACAAACAGACTTGTGTGTAGTAAGTGGCTCGACTTCTGGTGTCTCTCTTGACGAGTGCAAGGTGCACGAGAGGACACGGACCGTGTCTCTTATCGATCTGAAACAGTTTGACAATCATCGAGACTCGAATGCACTTGGAACTATCAAGAACCAACTGTGATGGCCGCATATTTGATATTGATATAACCCTACTGGCTTATCCTTCTTATCGGAAACACTCGAAAACTTTATAATATTGTCTAATTTCTCAATTGGTTAGAGTCTCGTGCTGATAACGTGTTATAAAATAATAAAGCTAGAACAAGAATATTTTAGAGAAAGAGAGAAGAGAGGAGAATTCCTTATTTCTCTTGAGGGATGAAATTACAATAAACGGAATATCTCTATTTATAGTAGAAAACTGACTTGGTCCCAAAGTTACTAACCCTAACTTTTCTCCTAAAGATAGACATCCACAATATTAATATATTATGAAGTTACAACACAAATAAAACTATGTTCATTTTCATTATCTCTTATTAACAATACTTGTTTTATGAGTTTTCATTCTCTTTGTCGTTGACGACACAACATTATATCATAATGTCATGATACATCTCATATTTTCTGTTTTTCTTAACTAAAATATTATATTTTATTATAAACAGGTGGTTACAAAAAAAGGATAGTTACAGAGTAACCAACTAGCAGACCAGCAAAGCCAGTCCTGCAAACAAGTGGGGTTCTCTCCACAACATCTAAGCTTACAAAAGTAATAAGAAACAAACGTTGAATTTGTTAATAATGTACAATATCTGTTGCTGAGTCTCATCATCCACTCCACCAAAATAGACTGAACACTTCCCTTTATTTGCAACAAGACTAGATGAGGCAGAGAACATCTTAAAGCAATCATATATAATTTGAACAGAACCAACATCTCCCCTACTAAACAGGAATAGATCACCAAAGAAAGCTCATATAGATGATATTGAGCTTGGCACATCGTGGATGATAATTATAGTCTGGGTTATGCTTCACAGTTTTCAATAATCTAGTGAAATATTCCATTACTAGGATAAAGAGATAGAAGAGAGTGGGTCCCCCTGTCTTAATCCTTTCTTGGCTGGAAAAGGACTGGATGGTACACCATTTATGACAATGGACTACGAAACAGAAGTAACACCGTTCATAATCCAAGAAATCATTTGCAGAGGAACATTTAGAGCATTTAGAACTTGTTCTAAAAAACACCATTTAATGGAGTCATATGCTTTTTGCATGTCAATCTTCATCATACATTTTGGAGATACTCCTGTCCTTCCATACCCCTTCACTAACTCATGGCTCATTATAATATTATCTGAAATAAGCCTGCCTGGAACAAATGTTAATTGACTAGTATCTATCAGATAGTCCAATACCTCATGCAGTCTATGAATGATGATTTTTGATATAATCTTATATAGTACTGTACAGCAAGAGATTCTCCTAAACTCTCGGATGGCAAATGGATTTTGGACTTTTGGTATGAGGGTGATCGATGAGCAATTTACTGGCTTATACAGCACCCGAGTTGTAAAAAAGTCCAGCGCAGCTGTAGTTACTGAGTCACCTATAACCTTCCATGCCCTCTTGAAAAAAACTCCATTGTAACCATCACATCCCGGTGCTTTAGCATCACTAATACCCTTCAGAGCTTCCACAACTTCCTCCTTCGGGAATGGTTCAATTGGTTTGAGTTGTTGTGTCCTATCCAGAATATGCCCTTCCTTCATCCCCCTTAGATCAATTGCTGGAAGAGATTTTGCTGCTAAACCAAGTAATTTCTTGTAAAATCCAAGTACCTCAAATTCTATAGGTGCATTTGTATGGGACTATCTTCTGTAATTGGCTAAACGTGGCCCATATGCCGAACATGTTGGATTGGACCATGGAGGTCCAACTGTAAGATCTCAAAGCTACGGAACACATGATTCGTATGAAGCTCGTTTAGGAGCATAAAGCTTTTGGAGTAAGATTCCAACTGTATAAACAGCTTGACGAATTCAAAGAAAATACTACTATCAGTATACGAAACTAGGGCCTCATCTGTAATCCAGAGTATAACAAGATCCTACGAAAGCTTAACGATATCACCTAAATGATCTTACTCTCGTAAAAGGCTTAGAATGGCTGGTCATTATGATTCATCTTTATTAAAGTACTATAATCCACTAACAGTGATTCTGGAAACTACTGATATGATTCACCTTAAGTAAGAAACTATA
>NW_026723088.1:0-7194 GCF_029784015.1 Lycium ferocissimum | reverse complement strand
CTCGAAGACAAATATGTACAATTAGTTATCCTATGACCATCTCGGTCTACATTTTGTTGTACTATTTTGTTAGCCTTGTCGGCGTGTATACATAGACAGAATTTGATGGCGTGTATATATATATATATATATATATCTTTTGGGCTTGTGTCCCTTAGGGTTTATGGCATTTAATAGTTAGAATTATTTCCAACTCAAGTATGATGATGAGATGCATATATGTTTTGTGGTGCTCGGTAGGTTAGCTCCGGGTGCCTGTCATGGCTCTTCGGTTGGGCTGTGACAAAAGTGGCATCAGAGCAGTTCATCCTAGGGCTATCTACGAGCTATGTATAGTAGAGTCTTATTTATGGGTGTGCAGTGCACCACACTGATAAACAAGAGGATGCAGGTGTCACGACCCAATCCCATAGGCCGTGACTAGTGCCCGAGCTGGGCACCCAAACACATTCATTGATCCGATTCACAAACAGATAGCTTACGCGTATACAAATATCGGTACGCCGTCTCGTATTATCTCAAATTTGTCTCAAACACATCTCAAACACAAACATATATATCGTGTAAATAAAGGCTATCAAATGGCGCATCGGCCCCAAAACATATACAAACGCAAGCCGACGAGCCACGCACGAAGATCGCCCAAAACATATAACATACAAACACACATGCAAGTGATGGATAGGCCTAACCCATACATCGTCTACGGACCTCTAGAGCCAATCCAATCATATGGAGACAAAGCCCCCCACTTCGAACAAACTCATACATATACTGACGGAAAGATATACCAAAATGTAGGTTCCTATAAAGGGAGCACTCAAAATCGAGAATGGGTGTCCTAGACTAGCGGATCACGGGCCCATGCATCTGTGCTACCGCGCGTGAAACGCAGCCCCCGAAGAAAGGGGGTCGGTACGGAATATAAACAGCATGTAAAGCATGAAATACAAGAGGCGAGAGCCGTACTTTAAATAAGAGGCAGAGACATGAATACGGTAACTTGGCTCCAAAGCAAAACTTACCTTCAAAACATAATTCATACATGTTCATATCATATCCCAATCGTACAATCATTTTGCATGCGCATACATATAGTGTGTCCCGGCCTCTAGCGGTAGACTCGGTAATAAGATCATATCATCATCCCATATATACATACATATAGCGTATCCGGCCTACAGTGAGGGACTCGGTATAAGTAGCGTGTCCCGCCCTCTAGTGAGGGACTCGGTGTATAGCGTGTCCCGGCCCTCTAGTGAGGGACTCGGTGTATGGCGTGTCCGCCCTCTAGTGAGGACTCGGTGTATCGAATCGTATGTCATCATCATATACACAATTGCTCGACCTGCAGAGGGACTCGGTGTATAGAATCGTCATATCATCCTCGTTATCACATATCATCCCGAGACTTCGTATCACATCATATTTCGGAATACACGTCATACTTCGGTATCACAAAGATAGTGCGCACGATATGTAACCGGCCCGGACTTGGCGACAAATGTAACAACAGAATGGACGGTGCGAATCATGAGTAACCAATTACGCGCTTAAAAACATGTTCAAAGACTCGAGGTTAATCAAAACGAACTATCATTTATAAGTCAAAGAAACGGAGTCAAATGTATTTTCTTTCGAACGTCACTGGAACGATATCAACCCGAACCGTAAACCATAGTTATGTATCAAAATCATATGCGTGAGATCATTATCATAGACTAAAAATGTAAGTAAACCGATCGTACTTGAAATCGTGATCATCACCATATCATATTCTTTCAAAGTCGTGAAGTACGTAAGAAAGTCGCGGGACCCACGGAACGGGTGTCGACCCGCCGGGCCCTTTCGCCTATGGAAACATAATCATCATACATTATGGAATCATTTTTGAGCATATCGAGGCGATCCGGTTGCATTACGTGAAAGTTACGGACTTTCGTAGTTTTAGGAATCATTTAGGAACAAAACTCTTTTAAACCAAACTTTTATGCAACTTTTGAAACTTATTCATACAAAAGACATAGGGGCCAATATTTCATCATATGTCATGCATACGAAGACCAAGAAACAAATAATAATCACAGATATGGTCGGATCGCGCAGAGTAGAATTTCCCTCGTATCATAGCCTATTTACAACTAGCGCATACGAAAGAAGGAAGGGTTGCGCTTTACATACCTCGATCGCTCTCGCAAATCCAACTCGATGCTAATTCAACCTACGTCTCGGGGCCGCCCCAGGTCTACAAATAAGTCATAATATGCCAACCATTAGCTATAGACATTTGTACATTTAATTTCCAAACTAGCCTTAATTCTACGAAATTTGGGCAGCATTTCCCCGTAAATAGACCAGCCCGAGAATTTAACTCTACAAATCAACAACAACAACATCAACAACCAACCTAGCAACATCGATAATAATCCCAGAAAGGCAATATAACGGCTATTAACTTTCTCTTTAACATCATTCGACAACATTCAATACTTTCGATTCAACGGCTATCATTCCAACATCAATGCTCATACATTTAAATACTAGTTCAATCCATATCAACAATATTCAAGAACACTATAAACAATTCACACAATATTTCCAACCACATAAATACTCCAATTCACCCGAAATTGCCCCAAAGCAGTGAACAACATCCATAACACATTCTTAACTCCCGAATCCACAGTTTGCGCCAACAATCCACACTCTAGAATGTCATTCTCATAAATACAAATGAAAATGCACAAATGATCTCCAATTCATCCCATAAACACTTACGATATCAATTTGAGCTATTAAACTCTTATCGCCAACATAGAATTCATAATTACTACAATTAAAACATTAAGTAGAATTAATCCATTCATTGCCATATAATATGACCCATTTTCGGCCAACACTACATATATACATATTGATGATTCTCATCCATCTCTTCACTCTAATACATTCAAAACATGCTAACTAAACTTCAATTCATCACCTCAACACAACCCAACACACACACCTCACACGAAGTTACCTAACACACCGTACAATGCATCACTTCCAACATACTATATTTCATGATTTTCTATCCATTTTAGCATACTACAATATGCATACAACCTTTATAACACATAAAACATGATTAATTCTTACCTTTCTTCTTGACTTCACAAGTAGGCTAGGGTTTGCGATCCACACAACTTGGATGGTTTGATACTTGACCAACAACACTTCACGCTACTTAGGACCCTAATTATTGATTTGCATCAAAAATATTTTTGGGATGGCTAAAATTGGACTCCAATTTTTCCCCTTGGGAGAGCTCCTTAACTTGCTCTTGTAACTTTTTGCTTCTTTTTTTTCTAAGTGTTGGATGAGGTCGATGACTTAGAAGTCATCTTTTAAGCTACACCTGGTACTGCTGTCTATGGCCCACACATGTGTTGGACCAATTAAAATTGTCCACAAAGTGTGTGGGACAGGATTCAAGCCACATGGCCAACATGGCCAATTTTCATGAATTTCAAACTTCCAAATATTCCACTTTTGGTCCCAAATTTTCCTAAACATTCCATGCCAACAAATTCACGAACAAACTTTGTATTTCAAAACGAAATCAAAGGTCAAAAAGTCTCGGATATCAGTATCCGGAAATGGTTTTGTCTCTAACCTATCATAGTTAAACCGATTGCCCAAATGAACAAAACACGGGATATAACATCCTTCCTCTTTAGAACATTCGTCCTCGAATGTTCAACTAGTTCTATAAGCCGTATAAGGATCTCGGGAAAGTTCCTTTTTATTATCATAAGCATGCGATCGTATCTACCGGTACCACATTCTCTTTCTTTATCTCGTTATGGGTTCTCAATCATCTCTTTATCTTTAGCTTTCGAACTCTTTTATCGTTCCTTTTTAGATCTCGCCTTTTCAACATTCTTTTTTTTTTTTCGCATGTCATTGCATTCGAGCTCGCCTAAACTTGACCTCGTAATAACCTTTGACATCACTTGTTTTGTAATAATATTTATTGCCATCATACAATCGCGCGTTGCTCACTTGAGCTTCGTTACTCGGCCCGATTAATGCCCACTATACCGCCGCGTTGGTTGCCGGAATACACATGCTCTGTAATAAAACCGGTATAGATATTACACACCTACGCGTACATGCAAAGGCCATCCGCCTCACGGCATGAAATATTTTAAACACTATTCGAACTTACCCCAATTCCAAAATCGTGATACATCTTCTTTCTTTACCGATCTAATTTGCCTCGTTCACGACCACCCAAGGCACACTTTTCTAACGCTTTCCTTTTGGACTATTTCTAGCTTCTCGATTTCGCCCTTATCTTTCGAATTTGTGAGATTTTGAAGAAAACTTCGGTGGGAGTCACCCATCTAATATTTCTCTCGACTCAAAGACGCTTAACCCTCGAATTCGATAACAAATACGGTGCTTTAATATTAGTGATGGCGTTTTGCGTCACCGCATGACCTTGACACAACCCGGAATAATTTGAAGTCTTAACGGTTAAAACGTTCTCATGACACAATTCGTTTTACCACTTCTCGATCCCCCCGCGTTCACTCTCACTTACGAATACGATTACCTTCCGTCCTCGACTTCCCGTATTCACTATAATGGTAAACATACCTTAATCGCCTTAATTTATGAATACCGATTATCGGTCCCACCCCTTTTCGCTATGGCTATTAAATATCAACCGAATATACGTCATAACAACATATATCTCAATAAGGATTCATATACACCGTAGCTTTATCCGGCGACGCTCCTTGCTCCTTAATTCGTCAACGCATATAGTGCGGTTCAAGGGACCGACGAAATCTGGAGGCTCCGCCTCTACCCCGCGGCTCGCCGATCTTGGATACCGGCCCCAGGGCGCATAGCTCCTTGCAGAGGACGAACCAGCAACCGACCTGGTAGGCTGAGCTGCACCACCTGGGTTACCCAGCACGGGACACTCCCTCATGATATGGCCTTGATGGCCCTTGACGAAACAAGCACCCGTAGCGTAACGGCACTCCCCCGGGTGGCGCCTGCCGCACCGAGGACACCGAGGCATAATAGCCTCGCTCGGCTCAAACCTCTCCGCATTGCGAACCGAACCCGGCCCCGAGCTCGGACCAAGCCTCTTTGAATACCCGGCCTCTCCCCCCGCCCCGCAAACGTGGGGGCGTGCTCCCGTGTCCGGGCCGGGGAGGAGCAGTGCAACATCGGCCGGCCGAGGGCCGGCTGCCCTCGGGCTCTCGGTATCACCCATCTAGCCCTCTTCAGCTGGCCCCCATCATAATCTCTATCGGTCGACGCCCCGTGTCGCTCCTCCATACCCCAGGCACGCGGCTGAACCGTGTGATGTCCATCCCTGGCGGCCGCCATCACCGTACAACCTACAACCAAGTAGTCGTCCGGCCCCCGGACATCTGGGTGCATCCGGTCGGTCATGCTCCGGCTACATAAGCGGGCGCATATCTGACGAACGAATCAAACTCCGTACTATACCTCTGGTGCTCACCGCCCGCCTCAGCCCGGCAGGAATCGGTCTACCCTCGGCTCCGCCCTCCCCGAGGCCCAGAAAGTGGGCCGAAGGCCGCTCGTAAACTCGCCCCCATGCGTCGGAGGGGCGCCCCTCCCTAGCGGTATCCACGACTCATACCAATTAGCCGCTACATCGTGCAACCGATGGGATGCCGTCTCGGCAACCGACTCGTCTCGGAAGCACTAATCAATCGCGAGTGTACGCGGACTGTCGGATGAACTCGAGGGTCCTCCTGCGGGCTTTGATCCAAAAACTGGGTGGGCCGCGGTGCGTAAAATCACGGGCCCTCCGACTGTCATATCTATCCGCACGATCACCCCGATCCGTGCACCTCGTGAACCTCGGGTCGCCATCAATTCGGTCCATGAGCCCCGGACCGCGTCTCGCATCGCCCGATCCTCCGCCCCCGTCGAGGAGCCGGAGGCCGGTGCTCATCGTCACACCCCGATCTTACTAGGGTGTGATGGGCGCCCCACTCCCGTAACCGGAGCCGAGCGAACCGACCGATTCTTATTACATATAGACCCCTTAGACTTTTACATTAATAAGAATAAAAACGTAGTAAATCTTTTGAGAAATTTTCTTTTGTACCGAATTCAAATTTAATCTATATTTATACGAAACACATAACATAACACTTATGACACATCGTGCCGTGGAGCCGAGACTGACTTTCTATGCCCACAACTCTATCTCGCAAAGTCTCCTAGCGCAATCGGAATCCTAGCATACAAGCTCCGACTGCGGCTACACTCCTGGAGCGAACGGAGCTCGCCAACTACGCCGGAACATCTTTTATGCTAACTTTGCATCGTACGGCGTGCACTTCGCGGCATGAAACGCACGGCCCCGAAGAAGAGGGGTCGGTACGAACAATGTGCGCGAGTATGTAAGGCATGAATAGTAACATAGTAAGAAATGTACATATGAACGTGCTTCCATGGAAACATAGAACATATCATAGGATAGCGGATAACACCGTGCATATGGTACCTCTCACGGGGGCGGATGCCATGCAGCTTATCTTTCTCTTGAAATTAAAACATTTCTTTCATATATACGGAATATAGAACATATCATATTGCCGGCGTCGGCGGCCCGATCAATTTCATCCATTTAACCATAAATATATATATACATCCCGCGTCCGGGACAACATTAACCGATATGGGATTTGCCTGAACCAATGTGGGATTTGCCTAAACCAATGTGAGATTTGCCTAAGGCAAGTCTTATACTTACCCCCCTCTCGGGACTCGGATTTACTGCGAGGTTTGCCCCACCATTGGGTTTGCCCCCACCACCGGCTCGACACCAACCCATCAAGTGGATGGCGTCTATAGCTGCTCTTGCCCCTTTTTCCCCATCTTCCCCATTATATATATACATATACATATATTTATGCATATATCATGTCATAGCATGCCGGTGAGAGCCTGTCGAAAAAGCTATAACTCTATCGGAGTGACGTAAGGTCGGTAACTTCCGATTATATTATGGAATAACTATGGAAGTGCCCGTCTCACCTCAAGGAACGATTATAAGGCGAGACTAACACCGAAGGACAAACACGCGCGGGAAACATAAAACCAGGATCATGACACATCATTTCTTATACTTTGAAACCTTAAAAATAATCA
>NW_026723087.1:0-6648 GCF_029784015.1 Lycium ferocissimum | reverse complement strand
TTTTTTGAAAATTTTTACTATGTATTTATGATACGCCGAGGGCCCAAAATGATTACGAGTATTACGATAGTCGGAGGGTTCCCTCGGCCCTAGATAAGGGTCGGGTGCCCATCACACCCTATCGGAAAGTGGGGTGTGACAAACCCGCTACCCAACCATGAAAACAACGAGATCCACATGATTGAGAGGGACGAGGACTGGGAAGCTAACAAAGCATTGGTCCCCAAAGAGGTTGAATCCCTGGAACAAATAGTAGCCTTCCTCACACTCTAAGAACGCGCCAACTTCAAAGTTTTGGTCCCAGTACCGGGAGCCCTAAAAGCTATATCAAGGTTCAAGACTTTAGCCCCGAGCGCCAATGTGCCCGTTCGTGCAGTTACTAGCGAATTGTACCCGCTAAAGCCAATCACTGTACAAGCAACCATGGCTCAGGGCATGACCCGTTCAGGAAGATGCTAAACCCCTGAAGAGTTGGCCCAAAACACCATAAGAAAGGAGAGCGCCCCAAAAAGAGCCATAACTGAGGGAGAAGCTGAAGATTTCTGGCAGTATATGCAGCCAAAAGACAACTCTGTTGTTGAGCATTTGAAGAAGCCACCAGCACAAATGTCAGTGTTATCATTCTTGTGACTCCCCATCACACGAGAAGCCCCTCATTTGGGTGTTAGACGATGCACACACGTACCAGTGGTATGAGGCGGCAAAACAAGACTTGGGTCAGTAGCCCACATCATCGGAGAATATAAAATCTGGTTCTCCAAAGAAAAATTGCCAACAGAAGGAACCTCCCACAACAGAGCTCTTAACATCACCATAGAATGTCATGGCAAGGCAATAAGGAGAGCACTTATGGACAATGGATCGGGCCTCAACATCTACCCCATCACTACATTAACAGAGCTCGGCTATGACATTGGTAAAATTCACCAGAGCGGGACAAATGTCAGAGGATTTGATGTATCTCAAAGTGATTCCCTGGGAGCAGACCACTGTGATCTAGGTTGGTCTGCCTTTTCACATGGTCTTCCAAGTTAGCGGCGATCTGACAAAATTTTTACACAACATACTTTAGAAAGACTGGATACACTGCTTAGGTGCAATACCATCAGCTCTGCACCAAGCTATAAAATTTGAATGGTAGGTTCAATAAATTATGGTCGTAGCTGAGAAGGATATCCAAAATTATCCTTACACAAGATACTTGTGACTCCAGGGGAGCCCCCACCAATCAAACTTTCATGTGGTTGAATACTGGGGGCCACCATTCGAGAGGGGATATCGACAAACCAATGCCAAAGATACATAATGATTGCCTCCACCATGCTGAGAAATGATTTTGAAGCGGGAAAAGGCCTGGGAAGGGACTTTGAAGGGATAACAGAGCCTGTATCAATCCCAAATGAAAATTACCACTTCGGTCTAGGGCATACTCCTAGCAAGGATGAGCTCACAGATGATATCAAGAGAGAACCAGAATGAGAAATCTATCTCATCCAATTTCGGGTTTGTACCAGTCATTTCCCAGAAAGATGTCAATGCTGAATGGAGAATAAACTGATCGGGGTCTCGAGTCGCCGTTTCAAGAAGAGGGATGCTACGCGATCATTGAGGAAAGCTAGAAGACGGTCACCATGCGCAGTCTGAGGCCAAGAGAGTGCTTAAACAATTAAAAATCTACTCCCTTCTTGGCTGCTCGGTAGAGAGATGGATTTTCCTTAAAAATTTTTGCTAAAAAGAGGTGATATCGGCTGAGGCCCGAACGATCACCTTTTCTAAATTATTTTGTGATGTTTAAAAATGGAAATGGTCCAATATTGTTCTGAACTAGGACCACAGTTTGTCACTAATTACTCTTGAAAAGCCTCGATCGACGTAAAACTGCTATCCTTATCAGATAATAATCATGGAAATTTCTAACTAACCACGCGTAATGAATAATAATAAACCTAACTTTACTTTGCCTCGCCTTTTCAGCAGTAACCATAATAAAATAACTGAAAATGTCATGACGTGTCATGAAACTAACGAGGAGAAATGTCAGCTGGAATACGAGGAGTACGACGAAGCGACAATGATTCTAGAGGGACTGGTAGAAGATTTGGAAGAATTAGAAGATAAGAAGAAGCCGAATATAGGCAAAACAGAGGTGATCAACCTCAGAGATAGAGACGATGTCAAAGAGACACGAATCGGTGCTCACTTGGGAGCTCCACAGAAAGAAGAGCTCATAGTTCTATTGAAGGAATATGTGGACGTCTTCGCCTGTTCATACGTATACACAGATTGAGTACCGAAATGGTGGCCCACATATTACCCATTAAAGAGGGTTTTGTACCGGTCAAGCAAAAAGACTCAACATTTAAGCCGTATATGAGTATCCGGATAAAGGACGAAGTAGAGAAACATCAAATCGAATAGTGAGGTGACATCCTACCCCACTTGGGTGGCCAACATAGTGCCCGTAGCCAAGAAGGACAGAAATATTGGAATCTGTGTGGACTACCGAGATCTCAATCGGGCCAGTCCAAACAACAACTTTCCTCTCCCAAACATTCACATTCTAATAAAACATTGCACCAAGCATGAGTTGTAGTTATTCGTGGATTGTTTTGCCGGGTACCATCAGATACTCATAAGTGAAGATGATGCGTAAAACAGCCTTCGTCACCCCTTAGGGAGTCTACCATTACAGGATCATGCTGTTCGACCTCAAGAATGCCGACGCTACATACATGAGAGCTATGACTACCCTGTTCCCTGATATAATGCATCGAGAGTTTGATGTCTTTATGGACGATATAATCATAAAATCAAAGACAAGCTCAGAACATACCACGCACCTCGCGCAAGTTCTTCGACGTACTTCGCAAGTTCAATCTCGAGGCTGAACCCCCGCAAAGTACGTGTATTCGTAGTGCCCGTACGTGTTACTAGGATTCATAGTCACTTGGGCATCAAAATCGGATCCTACCAAAATCAAAGCAATTCGGGAGTTGCATCTCCCAAGACTAAGAAAAAGTCAAGAGCTTCTTGGGAAGGTTAAACTATATTGGGTTGTTCATAGCAAAGACAACTTAGATTGTGGAGCCAATCCTTAAATTGCTTAAGAAAAATGCTCCCACAAATTGGATAGAAGAATGCCAAGAGGCATTTGACAAAATCAAGAGATATCTTTCCAATCCTCCCGTCCTAGTACCACCTAGGCAAGGGAGTCCTCTGTTATTGTACCTGTCAGTATCAGAAAAATCCTTTCAAGTGCATGCTTGCCCAAAGATGGTGAAGAGGGAAAAAAGGAACATGTCATCTACTATTTGAGCAAGAAGTTCACGTCCTGCGAGGCACCGTATACGCTCGTAGAGGAAACCTATTGTGCTCTGACCTGGATTGCTCAAAAGCTGAGGCACTACCTAGCGGTGTTCACTACTCACTGCATTTCTAGAATGGATCCATTGAGATACATTTTCCAAAGAATCGATGCCAGTAGGAAAATTTGCTAAATGGTAGATGCTACTGAGTGAATTCAACATCGTATACGTAGCACAAAAAGCAATCAAAGGACTAGCCCTACGTATTTCTGTCGCGTAAAGTCCCGTTGATGAAAAACTTAAACCATCACGGACTTTCTTCCCAGATAAGGAAGTAATGGCTATGGAAGAAGAGGTGGTAGAACAATACTCAGGTTGGGGACTGTTCTTCGATGGAGCATTCTATTACAAAGGATCAAGCATCGGGGCATTGTTAATATCATAAATAGGACAACACTATCCGATGGCCGCAAAGCTCAACTTTAGATGTACCAACAACATGGAAAAATATGAAACGTGTATCCTCGGCCCCAGGATGACATTGGACATGAACATACAAGAGTCGTTGATAACAGGGACCCCGATTTGCTCATAAATCAAGTAAAAAGGAAACCTGGCAAGCAAAAATGATAAAATACTCCCATATGTGAATTTGGTACAAAGATTGTGCGGGAGATTCAATAGTATCGACTGTGCGTACTCCAAGGGCTCAAAATGAGTTTGCAGACGTATTAGCTACGATAGCCTCCATGATCCAGCACCCCGAGAGTACTCACATTGATCCACTAGAGATCAAACTGAGAGAATAACAGGCTCACTGCGCCTTTGTCAAGGCCGAGCCGGATGGCCAACAATAGTATGCCGACATCAAGACCTACCTGGTAAAAGGAGAATACCCCCCAGAAAGTTCAGTTAATCAGAAGAAGACAATCAGGAGGTTGGCTAATGGGTTTTGACTGAACAAAGAAGTGTTGTACAAAAGGACCTGTGAGCTTGGGTTACTCAGGTGCATAGTCGCTAAAGAGGCTACGAAATTGCTGAAAGAGTTGTACTTAGGGGCATGCGGACCCCACATGAGTGGATTTATCCTCGCCAAGAAAACCTTGAGGACGGGATACTATTGGATGACCATGGAGCATGACTCCTGTAAATTCGTGCAAAAATGTCTTCAGTCGATATACGGAGATCTGATCAAGGTTCTCCCCACAGAGTTACATGCGATGAGCTTGCCTTGGCCATCCGTGGCATGGGGAATGGACGACATAGGAACCATCGAGCCTCCAGCCTCCAATGGACATCGCTTCATCTTAGTCGCCATCGACCACTTCACCAAATGAGTAGAAGAAACTTCCCATAAATCAGTGACTAAGAAAGTCGTGGCTGACTTCATCAAGAACAATCTGATATGTCACTTCGGTGTACCTGAATCCGTCATCACAGAAAATGGTGCCAATCTGAACAACCATTTGATGAAGGACATCTGTGAACAATTCAAGATCACTTACAGAAACTCTACCGCTTACCAGCCACAGACGAATGAAGCCGTTGTTATATCCCGCATCTTTGGTGTGTTCGGATAATTTGAGACAATCGCGAAGTTAAAGGCAAGGCCATAATCTTATTTCTAATTAGCATATAAGTTGCTCATAAAATTTTGGAAGCGGAAATATTAAGAAATGATAGGGGCAAAAGTGGGAAATTTGCAATACGACTCATGGAAATACGGAGGAAGGCTAAGGGGTGAATTTGAATTTCGAAAATAATTTTCATGACGTGCAAAAAAAAAAAAAAAAGGAGTGGGCTTGAATTGGGCTAAGGTGGCCGGCGTCAACATATGGATTAAGGCCCATATGAGAATTAAATTAAAAGGGCTCAAGAAAAGATGACTTAATAAGTCATCTTAATCACCAAATTCTCTAGAATTCTCAAGAAAATTTCAAGGACAAAAAAAAAGAGAAGGAGGAGAAAAACAACTAAGGCCATTCGCCATAGCAAAATTCCACAAAAACCTTGGACAATTTTGCATCAAAAATTATTCTCTCTAGCCAAACAATCCATTAAAGGGGTCCTAGCAAAGTGAAAGGGTGTCGGAGCAAGAAAACTATATATTCATACAAGTGGTGATTTCTAGCCAAGTGAAGAATTAAGGAAATAGGTAAGAATTCATTCCCTTTTTATATGTCATGGATGTTGTGCATGTTGTAGTATACAAATGAATGAAATTCATAAAGAATATGGAATGAGGTGTGGCCGTGAGTTGCATAATGTTTGTTTGGCCGTGTATAATTGTTGAATTGTGGAGGAAAATGAGTTAATTTTATTTAGTATATTGGTTGTTGTTGTGTGGATTCTATATTGCTAATAAGAGCTTAGTAAATTTTTTGAAATGGTAGAAGTTGGAGACTTGTGGTTGAAGTTGTGTAAATTGAATATTATGTTCTTACATGTACGGGTGCATAATGATATTGGTAATGGTGTTGTCGGAAATATATTATAAGGTTATTATTGTTTTATTGGAAGTTGGAAAGTCTTGAAGGAAGTAGTATGTTGATTGAAGTGTTAGAATGTATTTTGGATTGAATATGGAAATTATTAGTATGGTTGTTGTCATTATATTGGTAGTTTGGCCGGTTGAATTCCCGGATTGTTATTGATTGAAATTGGCTAAGTTGAATTTGGGGATGGTGTATTTACAGGGGAAGTGCTGCCTAAATTTCGGTAGACAAGTAGTACCTTAAGATTCAATCTTTAAATGCTCTAATCAATGTTTGGTAAACATGACCAAATTGTAGATTTTGGCGGATTTGCAACTTGGAATTTGGAGTAGCACAATGAGCGGAAAAAGGCATGTAAGGTTTCACCTTCCTTTCTTGGCATGTCTTAGATGTAGTAGGTTTGACACTCGGCCCTGGGACAATTCCCTTTCCTAGAAATCCGAGATTGAAATTAATCTTTTTCATTCAATGAATTAAAAAATTTGCATTAAATGTTGGAAAGTTACCTAAAACATCTAGAACTCGCACAAATAGGACTCCGACTACCTCAAAACTCTCATAAGTGACGTCTTGAATGTAACATATGTAAATTGTGTACGCCACCTCATTTGACTCGAGGTGGGCCCCACGTTCCCGGATTTTCTTTATTGCTCCGTTATCAAACGATAAGTGTTGTAACTATTCTAATGAGAATATTTCGATGATAATAATGATAATGATGATGTAAGGAAGAGAATATGTCTATGACAAGTATGATAAGAATGATTCCATGACTAAGAGCCTTAAGTTAAGAATCCAATGCTAATATGAAAGTGTTAAATTAGTTCGGGCTTTTAAATTTTTTCCTT
>NW_026723086.1:0-6289 GCF_029784015.1 Lycium ferocissimum | reverse complement strand
CCCCCCTTTTTATGATATTTTTACTCATGCTTTATATTATTTTGTATTCTGTTCATCTCAAACGTTTTCGGTTTCACGTTCGGTTCATCTTTATTACTTTTGTCCCTTTATTTCTTTTGCACAAAAAGGGTTTTCAATTTTTGGCCCCTTTTTATTCCCCGGGGCCCCATTTCACGACGGTACGTATTTACGGCGCCGCTCCGGAAAAGTTTGCTGTAGGGTCTTTGGGGACCCCCTCTCATTCGGTTTAGTCGATTATCTTTATTTTACTAGTCATGCATTTAAAGTGGAGAGCCTTTCCCAAAAAGAGCCTCAAGATTCATGATTGAGGTTTCATAGACTATGTTTAATTATGAGACTGCGGTGTTTACCCATCTTTGGCTTCATGTTTTTCCGAATATTTAAATAAGTATTTCATTAAATTATTATGACATCTATTTTTAAAAAAGTATACGTTCTTTTTTCCGCTTTATGCCTCATGATGATTCGCAACCATGTGGTTCGCTCGGTCACATGGGTATGACCAGCCCCGTGTTTCGAGCCATGGTTCGGGCGTGACAAAATTTTTCCCTATTAGAATTTTCCCAAAAAATTATTTTTTTTCATATTGATAAAAAACAAAGCAAGTCTTGAAACTCCTTGTATCTTGTACCTCAACATTGGTTGATAATGGAATTCAAATTTTCCCCTTTAAACCAGCGACTCTCTTTCTCTCTTTCCCCCTAGATTAAACAAATTCTTTGGCAATTTCAAACGAAACAAAAATAAAAGCACCTATTACTTGTTCTAAAGGGTTCCGCCCCTTTACTCGTTACATTCAATGGCTTCTCCATTATTTTTCCAAGTACCTCTTTCGCCATTCTCTTCAATCCCTTTTCCCTTCACTTTTTTAAACCAAAAACGCCAATCGGTTCAAATCCAGGATTGCCCCGGCCGTGATCGCGGGCGTTCCGCCCCTCCGTAACCCCAACCCCGACGAACTTGAAACCGGGGGCCCCCGGAAAGTCTACGGGGAACCCGGGGAAGGCGTCTTTGTGGAGGATTGGAACAAGAGGCAACGCGACCTCACGAGTTGGGGGAAAAACGACCGGGTGGTTTTTCGGGTTTGAAACACGGAAGCCACTGAATCAAACCGAGAGAGCGGGGAGTCTGGTAGCCCACGTTGCAAAATCCAATCTTTAAAATTTTGTGGGTTTTTGGGGGCCGTAACTTAAATTTCATCACCATGAAAGAGACTTGTAAACCCGGACCCTTGAAAATTTTGTGAAGTGTTTTTGGAAAGAGTAAGAATTCCTGAAACCCCTATATATACTTGTTTAGGTTAAAAAATGAGTTGGATTGGGATAAAAAATTTTTTCCTAAAATTATTTTTTTCCCTGTTTAATTTCATTTAGTTTGCCCGAACCCTAAAGGGTTTTTGGTTGTTTCTAATTTTTTTAAAAGGGGTTTAAATTGTAGCTTTGTAATATATTCAAATTGTTTTTTTCCTTTTAATTTCATTTAGTTTAACCGAATCCTAACTGGTTTATGTTCTTGCGTAGGAAGTTTCCCAATTCATCTAAAGAGTTAATTTTAAAAAATACCTCTATAATAGAGTCAATTTTTAGTATATCTCCGATGTTTTACAATTAAATAGTTACCCTTATACTATCAAAATGCTGCACTTAACCTTTTTTTAAATTAGTGATTCATTGAAAAATACTAGACTGTTAAAATTTGATTTATTTTAAACTATTATTGGTCATGTAAGTAAATTATTTTAAGTTATGTAGCAAATTTTAGAAGTACATAGGAACGATAAACAAAGAACTCTTCTGTTAGGGTGGCACACTAAATTTAAAAATTTTTTTTATAAAGGTTATTAGTAATTCACTGAATATTATGGACGTTCAATGTTGATTTTTTTAAAAAATTTTATTGGTCGGTAGATAATTTGTTTCAAAAATTTTAACAAAAATCTTTTTCTTATATGTTAAAATTCACCTTGAAACATTTGAATTGGGGATAATTATACTTTGGGATAATTTTGAAACCACTTTAGATTGGTTCGAAAATTGTCTCCTTATGATTTTCAATATTATATTTTCTCTATTATTTTAATTTTTTCTCAACAATTGTCTTAAACTCTTATTCTTTAAAAAAAAAAATGCGAAGTTCAAACTGATTACAATTCGATTATTTTCCTTTCAATTTCTTTTTCTGATTAATTAATTCTTGAATATTCTTGAATAAATTTTCATAGAAAGCAGAAAAGTATTTTCACTCCCCCTATGACAGGCCCCCATTGAAAATAAAAAGGTTTGTCATAATAAACAATAATGCTTGACGCCATAGAACTTTTATAAAAAGAAAACGGGGAGAAAAATTTTAAATTTTAAAATTTCCCAAAATACCAAATTTTTATGGCCTATGGGAATATGAAAATAATTCTAACTATATCAAAATCAACAGAAAACGTTAACTCAAAGTACTTTTTCATCATAAAATTAGAACATGCACTGTTTCCTTGCCATTTAGACATCTCTAAAAATTCCCCTAAAGATTGTTCTATTGAACACCCGAATTAATTTAAATTGTACATTAACACCCCTTACGATCTCTCATAAAAAAAATTTGTGTGTCAAAGGATGACATGGACAAAAGTCTAGTTGATACTCCTTCCCTTAAAAATTTTTGTGATGTAGTTTATGACCGGAATTTTAAATAACAAAATTTTTTTTAAACTTGTAATCTAAAGGAAGACAGAGATATATTTTTTTTTTTTGGGAATAACCCTTTTAAATCTTTTAAACCCAAACCCTCAACAAAATTCCCAGAATAAAGCAAATCCTAACTACTTTACCATGAAGGTTGTCAAGACACCATGTCTCTTCACTACAAATTACATAGAGTCTCTAAATATCTATACATTTCCCCCTTTTGTATTTTGAACATTTCTATTTTTCCCTACTTTTTGTTTTGTTGCATTATTGTGCTCGTTTTCCCATAATTCCTTTGAATATCTTCCAATTCCTAGTTTGCCAAATGAAATATATTCTTGCACCATGGGCGCGCTTCTTCCTTTTTTTCGCACCAACTTTTTTTGTGTATAAATTGCGGATCATTTGCCTCACCGCGGCCTATTTTAAAGCCTCCCAAATTGTTTAGACCTCCCCTCGGAATATTTGTGTGGTTATAAATCATTTTTTAAAATAAAAGAAAAACCTTAGGTCATTTTTTTAAAAATTTGTAAAAAAAAGTGTATTATATAAGGTGAGAAAAAGGGGGTAATTGACATGTGGCTTTGTTTTTTTTTAAAAAGCTCTTTCTATTTCTTTTTATTTTTTTTTTTTTTTTTTTCAAAACCCCCCCACCCCAATTATCCGTCTTCTTCACCCCCCCCCCCCCCAAAAACAACCCCCCATCCCCTCCCCCCCCGTTCTTTATTCTTCCTTCGTAGTGAATTTTAAGAGTGTGTTTGGTATGAAGGAAAGTGTTTTCCAAAAATGTTCTTGGGGAAAAAAAGTGGGGTTTCCAAAATATAAGTTAAAATGTCTTTTTTTGAGGTTTATATCTAACCAAAAGCACTAGCCCAAAAAATAGGGGCTAACGAAAAAAAAGTTTAAAAAGGGGAAATGAAAAAAAAAAAAAAAAAAAAAAAAAGAATTGAATTGAATGAACAAAAAAAGAGAGGAAAAGAAGGAAAAAGTTATATAAAAAAACCCTTTTTCCTTTCAACATCTCTTGTAGAGATAACCATATATTTCATATCTGGAAAAAATGATGCTATTAGGAAATATTGTAAAAAAGAACTGTTTGTCTGAATTTTAAAGAAAATGGGAAAGGAAAAGGGATAATTGAATTACAAATATAAGGGGGCAAAACTTGGGAAATAACTCTATATACCCTCGGGTTTTCCCGGGGGGTCCTTATAATCTGTATAGATCTTATTTTTTCGTATAGCTATATATAAATATTCCATATTCTTGTATATATAATATGTGTTAGGGAGAAAACAAGCAGGAAGGAATGATATTAAGTTATCGTAATTATCAAAGAGTTTGGCCCCTTTTGGGGAAATTAGATCACAGAATGGTATCGTTCCTAATTATTTTAGCTTCTTCTATGGATGTATTTTGCTTTGGAAGAAGTAAAGTAGCATAATGTATTGATTTGTATTCATATTACCCACAGCATTATTTCAATCCTTCCATGACCTTTGCTTGTTTGGAACAACGAAAAAAGGGAAACTTGAATATCCAAAGCAAAATTCGAGGCGACAAAACACTATCTTTAACATGAGAATCATCCAAATATGACAACATGAATATGTTTAAACTTCCATGGAGCGAAAATATTAATAAAAAAAAAACATGAACGATTTAATTAGGTTGATGAATGTCTATTGTTATATAAAGGGGACAATAAACGAAAAACAACTAAATGAAATTATTTTTAAAACAAAGAACTATCATATATAAGGGCACCCGGACCAATTCGACAAGAAGGTAAAGTGCGACATGGTAAATATTTTTTTTTAAACAAATCATACCCAAAATTTTAAAAACAGCAGCATAGGTCAGATTTAAAACATTCAGTACTAGATAAGCAAAAAAATAATTCCTTTATACGCTGGTAAGAACATTTTAAAAAAGCAGAGATAAGAACACAAATAATTTCTCCATTTAGAAAATGAAGTTTATCGATATTTACATGGAAGAATCAAGTCATTCTTAAACTTTTGCTAAAGGATCTATTCTTTATACAAAAAAGACCTAAAAAAGTCATCTTCAGAAGATAACAAGTTATCACTTTCACTATGGGCAATCTACTTGCCAATATCTGAATCAGGCCAGTTGGTGCAACCTGTAACAAAATTAAGAACAATGTTAGTTGGTAGAAGAAAAAGGAATTTACTGGCACTAATTTTTTGGACTTATATCTAGAGTGACGGAAAAGAATGAGATTTTTAAAGAGCTGACTACCCTAAATTATGAGTGCAATAATAAATTAGAATGTTCATCCGTATGCACAAATGGGTTTGGGAAGTTAAAAACAACGCATACAGCACGTGAAACAAAACAAATAATTATTGAAGGCACTTGTCATGAATATTCAGGGAATTTTTAAAAGTTATTTGGATATATGATTAGCTTAATGGATAATCTGTAAAGGTACCTTTTTACAAAAAGCAGAAGGGGAAACTCTATTATTTTACCCGAAATCCTCCCAAATTTCACTATACCTACCACATTATTCTTCTCCACATCCAATTCTTAAGGACTTTTCTCTGCTTGTGGTATCATATATCCCCCCTTAAATGGCGACTACAGGGAAACTCACAATAAAATTGTCAGTCGACAAAAACTCGGCATGAATGAAATGTTAACCTGGAGATTCTGATCGGGGCACTTCTGATGTACAATAGCGAAGAAATTAGAGAATCAAAAACGAGATTAATAAATCATAGAAGCAAAGAATGTTTGGTTAAAATATATTTTTATTACTATGATACCGGGGTTGTGCCAATGAGAAAATTACAGGCACAATCTAAAAGCTTCCTTGCATTGTCCACCATAAACTTTTAACGTCATGTTACATTTTCACACTATGAACTCAAAAAACCAATTTAAACAAACCTCTGTGAACACTTTACTGAAGCACAAGATAAGTGCAAACCAAACTCCTCCATTGGCCCAATTTGAAATTCTTCGACGAAACAGGGAAGGACCAAATTCATTCTAAATCACCCTTTTTCATCCACACCTGCAATTTCAATGAAATTAATGAAAGTCCAAAAGGCATCCCAAAGGAAATTGTACACCCTCCCAATAGGGTTATGGGACCCGACCCCCACTTAGAGGGGGAAACCCCCCCTCTCTTATACCAAGTCCTTGGGGCCCAAGTCATGGAATGAAATGCTGATGAAAGTTTTTTAAAAACATTTTTCCCGCTTTTTCGAATCAAAAAGATCGGATCTATAAAATCCCAAAGAATGCATGAAAACATCCATGAGCCCTTAAAAATACATATAGGTCCCCGGTTCTAAATAATCATTATACCATGACATGGATACCCAAAACCCCCACCCGAAAGAAATGGAGTGAAACAAGGGGAACATCTTCTCATATCCCCTATCAGTATACACCCGCTGGCATAAACGCCGGCCCAAAGGGGGGACGCCAGAATAATGTCCGAGTATGTAAGGCATGAATAATATCATAATATAATATGAAAAGAATAATGAAAGAGAGATAACTGAAATCCGGATGCCTCTAAGGCGGATGCATGCTGCCTTTAAAAAAAAATT
>NW_026723085.1:0-73299 GCF_029784015.1 Lycium ferocissimum | reverse complement strand
CGATTACATTAAAAACCCCTTTTTTATACAAATAGTTTTGAAAGAGTAGTTTTATATTCCACAATTCTTTAAATAGGTAATAGTAAATAAGAAATAGATAAATAATTCCCCCCTAGTGTTAATTAAACTAAGTTTAAAGACTGTCCTCGGACAGGCTCTGAGGGATGCCTAATACCTTCCTCTCGGGGTAAATAAAACCCTTACCTAGAATCTCGCAAGTTTCAAAGACTAAAAAAATGGAGTTTACAAATGGTTTCCTAATATTTTCCTAAAATTAGGTGGCGACTCTGAAAATTTGCAAAAACCAGAGAAAACATAGTCATAAGTTGTGAACTAGTTTTAATTCGTTAAAAATAGGGCATGATAGTCGGTCCACCATATGGGAAGATCGCATCTGTCACCATTGTGGTATTAGGGGCCACCTTATGAGGGAGTGCAGAAAGTGGCTACGCGAGATGGCTGCTATGTCTAACCAAAGGAATGGGTTGTATATTCCTGCATCTGCTAAAAATCTGCCTGCTGGTAATGCTAACAATAATAATCAGAATGCTCATAATAATGGCAAAGGAAAGAAAGTTGCTAGCCCTTCTGGTGGAGGGACAACTCACCTTTATGGGCTGACTCATAGGGAGGCAGCTGAGGCTTTTGACATTGTGGTTACAGGTATCCTTACCATCTGTTCTCATGATCCTTACTCATTGATTGATCCGGGTTCAAATTTATCCTATGCTACCCCTTATTTTGCTCTTGATATGGGTATGAAACCCGAACCTTTGTTGGAACCCTTTGCTGTTGATACGCCTTCTGGTGTTCCTGTTATTACTTCTAGAGTGTATAGAAATTATGTTGTTGTGATTAAGCGACGTGAGACCGTGGCCGATTTGTATGAACTTGAAATGGTGGATTTTGATGTGATTATGGGGATGGACTAGTTGTCCGCATGTTATGCTAATGTGGATTGTCGCCATAAGTTAGTTCGTTTCGCCTTTCCAAATGAGCCTGTTATTGTGTGGGAGGGTGAAATTGCTAATCCAAGGGGTAGATTTATTTTTTATCTTAAGGCTCATAAGATTATTACCAAGGGGTGCATTTACCATTTGGTTGTTGTTAATGATACGAAAGTTGTAGTACCCGAATTTACATCTGTTCCCATAGTTAGTGATTATCCCAAAGTGTTTCCCGAAGATTTTCCTGGTATTCCTCCTGATAGAGTTATTGATTTTGGGATTGATGTTATTCCTGACACCCAACCTATCTCTATTTCACCTTATCGTATGGCTCCAGCGGAGCTAAGGGAATTAAAGGATCAGTTAAAGGACTTGCTAAATAAAGGTTTCATCCGACCAAGTTCCTCACCTTGGGGTGCTCCAGTATTGTTTGTTAGGAAGAAAGATGGTTCCCTTACAATGTCTGTGGATTACCGACAGCTTAATAAAGTGACCATTAAGAATAAGTATCCTTTGCCTGGGATAAATGATCTGTTTGACCAACTTCAGGGTGCTAAATTCTTTTCAAAGATTGACCTAAGGTCTGGGTATCACCAATTGAAGATAAAGGAGGAGGATATTCCAAAAACTGCTTTCCGTACTCGTTATGGGCACTTTGAGTTTCTAGTCATGTCCTTTGGGTTGACTAATGCGCCTGCTGCATTCATGATTTGATGAATCGTGTGTTTAAGCCTTATCTAGACTGCTTCATTATTATGTTTATTGATGATATTTCGGTGTACTCTAAAAGTCATAAGGATCATGCTAATCATTTGAGAATAACTTTGACAACACTTGAGGAGAATGAGCTTTATGCAAAATTCTCTAAGTGTGAATTCTTGCTTGATTCTGTGGCTTTCTTGGGTCAGGTGGTAACGGGTGACGACATTAAAGTAGACCCTCAGAAAATTTCAGCGGTTAAGGATTGCCCTAGACCAATTAGTGTGACTGAAATTTGTAGTTTCTTGGGTTTGGAAAATTATTATTGAAAGTTTATGGAAGGCTTTTCATCAATAGCCTCTCCATTAACTAAGTTGACACAGAAGACTGCTAAGTTCCAAAGGGTCCGAAGCTTGTGAAAAGAGTTTCCAAGAGCTTAAGATAAGGTTGACTTTGGCTCCTATTTTGACTTTACCTTCTGGGTCTGGTGGATATGTGGTGTGTTGTGATACTTCCAGCATTGGTTTGGGTTGTGTATTGATGTAGAACGGTAAGGTGATCGCTTATTCTTCGCGACAGTTGAAGAAGCATAGAAGAATTATCCGACTTATGACTTGAAGTTGGCTGCCATGGTATTTGCCTTGAAACTTTGGCACCATTATTTGTATGGTTAGCATTGCGATGTTTTTACTGACCATCAGAGCTAGCAATACATCTTTAAGCAGCGAGAGTTGAATCTCAGATTGAGGAAGTCGTTGGAGTTGTTAAAAGATTATGATTTGAATATTTTATATTATCCTGGTAAGGCTAATATGGTTGCTGATGCTTTGAGTAGAAAATCTATGGGCACGTTGGCTTATTTGTGCGTTCACGACATGCCCATGGGGAAGGACATTCGAAGACTTGCTAGTCTTGGGGTCAGATTTGATGAAACTGAAGATGGAGAGTTAGTGGGAATCATGCCATCACAACCTGACATTATGGAAAGGATTAAATCCAAGCAATATGATGATGAACTTTTGGCAAAGCTGAGAGATGGAGAGGAAAGGGGTAAGTACACTTCATTTACCATTAGGACTGGCGATAGTGTTCTGCGGTTGCAAGGGCGATTGTGTGTTCCTGATGTCGAAGGTCATTGACAAGAATTAATGTTGGAAGCTCATAGTTCCAAGTATTTGATTCATCTAGGATCCACCAAGATGTAAAAGGATTTGAAACAACACTATTGGTGGAAGAGCATCAAAGGTGAAGGCTGAACATCAAAGGTCTGGAGGCCTGACTCAGAATATTGAGATTTCACAGTGGAAGTAGGAGGAGATCAATATGGATTTCGTTGTGGGATTACCCCGCACAAAGGCCAAGTTTGATTCGACTTGGGTGATAGTGGATAGACTCACAAAGTCTGCCCATTTTCTCCCTGTGAAGACGTCACATACTGCGGTGATGTACGCCAAGCTATACCTAAAGGAAATAGTTAGGTTTCATGGGATTCCGACATCCATCATATCTGACAGAGGTACGAAATTCACTGCTCATTTTTGGACATCCTTTCAGGAAGATTTGGGAACTAGAGTGAAATTGAGCACTGCCTTTCATCCTCAAACTAACGGGCAAGCAGAGAGAACTATTCAGCCGTTGAAAGATATGCTGCAAGCCTGTGTGATAGATTTTAGAGGAAATTGGGATGAACATTTGCCTTTTTTGGAATTCGCGTACAACAACAGCTACCAAACAAGTATTCAAATGGCTCCTTATGAGGCTCTTTATGGAAGGCGTTGTCGGTCTCCAATTGGTTGATTTGAACCAGCTGAAGTAGAATTGTTGGGTCCGGATTCAGTTCATGAAGCAATCGAGAAAGTTAATCTTATTGTGCAACGACTCAAAAGAGCTCAGAGTAGACAGAGTTAATCGAGAAGTCTTATATGGATATAAGGCGACGTGAGCTAGAGTTTTCTGTTGGCGACAAGGTGTTCTTGAAAGTGTCGCCGATGAAGGGAGTAATGTATTTTGGTAAAACGGGTAAGCTTAGTCCTCGTTTCATTGACCCTTACGAGATTGTTAGGAAAATTGGGACGGTGGCTTATGAATTGAAGTTGTCATCCGACATGGCCATGGTGCATCCGGTATTTCATATTTCGATGTTGAGTTTGTACAAACCTGACCCTTCCCATGTGTTTAACCCTGAAGAGATTAAAATTAATGAAGGGTTATCCTACGAAGAAAACCCGGTTCAGATGCTAGATCATCAAGTTAGAAGATTGAGGACGAAGGATGTGGCGTCGGTTAAAATGTTGTTGCAAAACCATAATACTGAGGAAGCTACTTGGGAAGCGGAGGAGGACATGAAGAAAAGGTATCCTCACTTGTTCCTTATGGCAGGTATAAGCTAGCGTTTTAATTATTCTCATTCGAGGATGAATGATCTTAAGGGGGGATAATGTAACACCCCGTAAATCCGTATGGAATAAGAAAGCGTTATACAAGTCATTTTGAACCTTATAAGTTCGGTTATGTTCATAGTTAGGGACTTAGAAACCAAAACGGGGAGTGTTGTGATGAAAATCCCATTTCAACGATAATTGGGGGAATTTACGACAAAAGTGCGGCCCGTACTCTGTGGGCGTTCTTTGGTCATTGCAAATCTGAACTCTCTGAAATTTTAGGGAAAGTACGGCCTAAAAGTACGGCCCGTACTTCAAAGGAAGGGACTTCCTTTCTTCCCTTCCTTTTCCCATGTCTCATCGATTTCCTTCTGTAAAGTTCACGGAAGTACAACCTAAAAGAACAGCCCGTACTTAGAAGTACGTCCCGTCCTTATTGGACGTACTTCTCTGGCGTCCATCAGAAACTATATAAATGTGGGTTCAGTTAATTTTATCGCCTTTGATCTGTTCATAAACCCTAAGTACGAAAATTACTTCTCAAAACCTCCTATTTCAAGGGAGTAGCAAGATAATCCAATTCAAGGGAATTCAAGATAAGGTTTGGGTGATTCTCCTCTAGGAAAGTAATTTGTTAAATTGCGTATAAGGTAATTAAGGTATGTCTCTCTTTTGAAAACTGGTTTTGGATGTAGGTCTCTTTTAAAAAGCTCTTTATTGAATAAAAAGGTGAACTTCTCATGAATTGAAACTTTATTTCTTGCTTTAATTGTGGTTAATATGCATGAGGGGACAACCCCACATTAAACTTAGTTTGTATCATACCCTAAGTATGTATATAAGGTGATAAAGGTTTTTCCTCTATAAGAGATGATCAATAATGATGGCTAAGGGTTAGTAATAATGTTTTCATGTTGGATTATGACACTAAAATCTTGGTTAAAGAAGTATAAATGTTTTCAAGACATTCTTTGAAATGATTTATCTTTACGATATGGCATAATGAACTTTAATGCTAATTGATGATGTGACTACCTTGAGATAAATTGTCAATCGGCTTCTATGCTATGAACTTTGTTGTTGTGTTTAGCCTAGCTACTCGGAAGGAAGGGTAGCCACTATGGATCCTAGTGTAGTAATGTGTAGCCATTCGAGAGGAAGGGTGGCCATTGCCGGGTTCGCCACCCGGAGTGCGGTTTATGCCTAACTATTCGGGAGGAAGGATAGCCACCGAGAATTACATATTCCAGTGTGGTGCGCTGTGATTAGGGAACCTCTACGGTCAGCCGTTTGATGAGATTGATTCTTGGGCCTGTATTGGCATGTGTGATATTCTTATTCTTTCATGAAACTGTGGTTGATAATCATGATCAATTTGAAAGGCATATTTGAAAGTTGTAACTTGACAAGGGGCTTCTTAATCGGTTTTGATAATGCTTACTGATATACACAAGTTGAATAACTATTTTTACATTGACTTCACATGGTTTTCAGAACTGATTTCTTTAAGTATTATGTACTCTATTTTCATATTACTTGTCCCCGAGGCAGTCACTGAGTACGAAGTACTCAGGCATACCATTGTTGTTTTTTATAGTATGTTAGGTAACGGAGAAGAGCCGGTTCTTGATACTTCAGGCGCTTAGGAAGGACTTGTTGTTGTTGCTGACTTGGTGAGCCCACATGTTCATTCGTGGAACACACGTAGTATGTTATTTATTATTCTAGTTTTAGCGGGTTGCGTCCTGATGTTTCAGACAATTACTGTTTATCTTAGAAGCTCCATACTATACAATCGTGTGGGTAGATGTTGAGTTTTGTTTAACTCTTGGGCATGTGACACGCTTGACTAAGGTTTATATAATTAAAGACTTCCGTTGATTTAATTCATATATCATGCTTTCGTTTGAATTTATTTTATAAATTGTTGGAGCTAAATATTGGACCTGGCGGGTTCAAGTATTATTATTACATATTTTAGGTTCTTCCGATGTTGTTCATGAGGTTGGATGCTGGTCACGTGTAGGGTGGGTTTCGGGGCATGCCAGTGTAATAGACCAATCGGTTCCGAAATTAAGACTCCTTGAAGAAGGAGAGGAGAAAATGATCAAGATGGTCATGATAATGAGGCAAGTGCTTTAAAGAGCACCACGACATAACACTTTATAAAATCTTGGGAAAGGTTCAGTACCTGAAAATGAGATCTCAAGAAGTTATGTCGCATGGGAACCGATATCAAATGACTGTCACTGGTATCTTTGATATAATGTAGCGCTCAACATTATAAAGGGTGACGAGGACCTTAAATTCAAATTTGTCAATAAATGTGGACAGACAGATGATTGACCAAATGATAATACGCAATTCAAGTATATTTGGTTTCATATGGTAAATGTGAAATTTTTTGGATCTATATCCAAACACTTCAAACTATAATATCAGTGGGGTAAAAAGAATTTTTTTGTGCGAAAAGTGAAATGAAAAAAAAATCCATAATATATCAAGTACGGCTCGTGCCTTGTAGCATAAAGGTTTTTTGCAAAAGTCTTGACATTGTTGTATGGAGATGTATTCTCCTGTGGTGAATACAATGGGTTTTCCTGTAGTCTGGCAATACATGAAAAACTTGAATATATATAATGCAATATTTCCATGTCTAGCTAGACAGTGAAGTTTATATGAAAATTATTAAAGGATTGAAAAGACCTTAAAGCGATTCCGTTGAGTACCCCAATGGCTATAAGATCGCTTAACATAAAAGGAAGATCAATTTTGGATCTCACGAAAATGATTAGAAAGTACCATGTCTTAGTGCAATTGATGCACTAATGTATCCTACTATTACTATCCATGAGATAATGTTTTTATTGATATGCAGGCAAGATATAACCTTACTTTTACTCGTGGAGACATTAGAATGAATGAAATAATGATATGAATTTATTGACTCTAACCAATATTATCAAGATTTGTTGGTTATGAAATGCAGGGCATTTATATAATCTCCATAAAGTTCGTTCTCAAACAAATTATATGTGAGTATTTGAGAATGATTCCATAATATGGTGTTCTACATATTGATACTTATTCAAGTCTGTCAAGATAACAACAACTTGTAAAGCAAGTCAGGAATGCATCTGGCTAGGATCAATACCTCAGCACAATTTGCAATCATGTGATATTTATTTGGAAGATTCTAATAATATGATAAGAAGCTTGCATAGCCCACTTGAAAGAAAGATACATCAAATGAGACAGAATAAAGCATTTCGTTAGATTTCTTTTTTTCGACACGATCTTCAACCGAAGGTGAAATAGACATTCGATAAATTCGCTCGATTGATGATTTGGCGGATCTATCCATTGAAGCATTACTAACATCAACTTTTGAGAAGCTAGATACAAAATTGGAATTCGTACTCTCCGAGACAACAAGTGAAGTTTTGATCAGGGGGAGTAAAATACGCGTTGCACTCTTTTTCCCCTAATCTAGGTTTTTGTCCCAATTGGGTTTTCCTGGTAAGGTTTTTAATGAGGCAGCTATCGAAGCATATTACTAGATATGTGTACTCTTTTTCCTTCACTAGGACTTATTCCCACACAGTTTTTCCTAGTAAGGTTTTAACGAGGCATATTATCTATTAATAGACATCCAAGGGGGAGTGTTATAAAATATATGAATACATGTATGTCCATCTTATATTACTTGGAGGCAGAGGTGAATCTAGGATTTAAAGGTGGCGGGTGCCACAATTTTCTTCAATGTACATCATGTTAGGAACGTATATATGGGTCGGGTCTATCTCTTTTTAGTTTATTCAGGTCAACTTAATAGGATTTTTTTTTTTAATTTGCAAATATGAAAATTACATCTCAAAAATCAAGAAACGAACATAATTAGCATCTTCAACAAGTAATCACACCTGTTAACACCATTAAGGACAGAAGTAAAATTAACATTTTCACCAAGGGACTTGCATCTCTTATGTATATTAAAAAATGAATTTACACAAGTAAAATAACATCTTCAATTACACCAATCAAAATAAAAATAAAAATAGAAAAACTCTTCAATAGGTAAATACACCCCATAAGTAAATGTAGAATTAGATAAACTACAAGTTCTCAAAAATAAATCATAAATTTCATATTTTTTCTAAGCAGTGCTTACGAAATTTCCATCACAATTTAAGTAGTAAAGTGATTTAAATTGAATTTAACAATTATAGAATAGCATAGTTTTTTACAATACACTCCCTCCGTCCATTTTTATTTGTCCATTATATTAAAAATATATGTCCACTTTTACTTATAAGTTATATAATATGAAAAACCAAAACATAATTTACCATTATATACCTATTTTACCCTTATTATTAAGTACTCCAATTCATTGTTCATTTTATTTATTACTTATTGAGAGTGTCCCAAGTCAAATATAGACAAGTAAACATGGAAGAAGGGAGTAATAAACAAAAGAAATTATTAAAAAAAATTAAATTTTGATCTCAATCCAAAATTCCCATTGAGACCCAAATTTTTCGATTTAAATACTCACAGATTTAAGATTATGAGAAATTCTTAATTTAAGTAATTTTGAAGTTTCTATTTGTGTGTTCTCGCTAGAGATCACAGATAAAATAATAAAAAAGAAGAAAGACAATAAAAATAATAAAAAGATAAAAAAAAAATTGGGAGAGCTGAAAAGGGAAGTACTGGTACAAAGGAAGTAAAGAGCACAAAGAAAAATAGAAGTAGAAAAATATTCAAGATAGATTCAAACTTATGTATACCAGCTATGGCACCTTTGTCTAATTTACGACTGGGGTGGCAGGATCATATATTTAACCTAATTTAAGTAAATTACAATATAAGTATATAAAAAATTTAATAATCTAGGAGGTGCCATGTCACCCCCAATCTGAAGGGTGGATCCGCCCCTTCTTGGCGGGTAAGAAGTTTTTCTCCTATAAATAGGAGAGTGTTTTCTTCTATTATATACATCATCAAAATATGGCAATAAATATGTCACCTCAAACTTCCTCTCTAATTCTCTTGTTTCACTCTCAATGTATTATTTTATAACAATAGTTAACTTGTCACTGGTACAACAATAGTCATCCCATGCTCACTCCAGAGCTTTATGGGAACTTGAATTGGAATCTAGACATAATTGCAGGAAGGAAAAGGGGAGATGACGGGACTACTCAATAAGTATCTGTCACACCCCGAACCATGGCCTGGGGAAAACACGACACTCGGTACCTTATTACATGTGATCGAGCAAATCACATGGCTTGCTGAATCATCATGAGGCATAACGTGAGTGGAATATAACATGAAATGTGATGAGCTTTAATAAAATATGAGATGTCATAATAATTTAATGAAATACTTGTTTAAATCATGAAAGCAAAAATATCATAAATTGAGCCAAAGATGGCTACACGACTCTGAGTATCTGACATTACTGACTGACTAGTCTATGAAACATCTAATCATGAGTCTTGACTGGAAAACGTACTCGCTGGGACAAGGCCCCCAGCATACCTTTAAATGCATAACTAATAAAATAAAGATAACTGACTAAAATCCCGAATGAGATGGGGCTCACCAATAAGCTGATACGTGTAGAGTCCTACAAAGTAGATGCATCATCCTGTAAATCTGTACCTGCATCGTGAAATGCAGGCTTCCAAGCAATAAAAGGGGACATCAGTACATTGAATGTACTGGTATGTAAAGCAACTGAATGAAATAACATGGGACATGAACATAACATAATAGAGACTGAACTGAAACATGATCATGAACATGAGTACATATACATATATAACATGTGTAAAGTATCATGAGTAGAAAGAGCAGTAAATATAACCGACAACATGGTCTGGTACTTGCGTCCTACCAGCATAACACTCATACCTTGCCAGGGACATGAGATTTAATAATATTATGAAAGGATCCAGTCATTATGAGAGATCGTCCTAAGCGTGGGTGGAGCGATCCTCATCCTACAGTGGCTACGTAGTTTCAGGCTGTTTGAAGCCTTCTCAGTAATTAGTGCAACTCCCAACAACATGAACATGGAAAATAAGTGGCACTTGCTACCCATGGCTTTTCATGAATCATAACTTGCATGTACATGGATATCATTCGTATTATTCTTTCATGAACTTATAAAACATATATAGCTTTTCTTTAAAATATCATAATAGTTCATAAACTTGCATGTAAGAACCCATGGAATGCAAGGTATGGGTTTTCATGGATTACGGATAGATTCTCAATAATCGTAATGATGTATCAAGAACACAATGAACAATTTATAATAATTTAATACATAATATAACATGGGGCATGAACCTAGGGTTATCATGAACATGGTTAAAATTTTTGGTTTTCGTAAAGCTTCATACTTTATGGAAGAAGAAGCGTGGGGAAGAACAATGATATTCCCACACGTAGATAGCAACCTTACATAGCTGGTAATGCTCTAAACTTGTATTAAAAATCTGTTCTTGGAAGAAGAATCCCAATTCCTAGTCTTCAATTCCCTTTAATTGGGTTTTCTTGAAAACCGTAGATTAAGAACAATGATTTCATGCTTAGATTTCATAAACATATGTTAGAATTGTTTTGGAAGGGCTTGGATTGACTTATATTGATGTTTTGGTGATGAAGGAGAGGAGCAGGTCGTTCTAGGGTTTAGGGACTTGTAAAAAATAAAAATTAGAACTGAAACAAGGTATTTATGGTTTTTGGTGCGATGTGAGAAATACGGACCAAAATACGATCCTTATTCTGAATTATGGTCCATAAACTTGGACCGTAATTAAGCATGTTCAATAGGGCAGAAACACTGTAGCACCTCCTTCCCAAATACGACCCTCAAATACGGGTTGTATTTTAAAATACGATCCTTATTTAACAAATATATATTCCCCAAGCTAAATTCCAGAATGCACAGTGATTTAGATGCCAAATTACGATTTGAAATATGGGTCGTATACTGAAATACGGTCCGTATTCTGGGGCGTAAATTACCATCTGACAACTGAAGAGAAATTTTCAATTTTCACATTCTTTATCTGATTTTCTAAGTCTAGAATCATGGTCAAAGCTTAAGTTAAAGGTCTATGGTGTTACAATATCTCCCCCTTAGGATCATTCGTCCTCGAATGATGGGTCATGATCAAGAATGAGACTGGACATAGCTTGAATACATGAACGTTTAAGAAACATGACATAAAACATAAGAGCTTGACATGGTTACGTGGGAACATAGTCATTGATCATGAGAACTGAATACGTGATTACATAGAAACATGTACACGGGAACATAAAACTGAGTAGTACCTACATGAATGAGAATCGTGAAACATTTGTCCTCGATTTATGACTAATGGTTAAGAATCACTACTAACTCTGGAATTTACAAAATTTATGGCAGGACTTCCTTCATAATTCAGACCCTCACGACATTTCTTAAATGTAACACCTTATAAATTTGTACTAAACTGTAACGATCCTTCCGACCATTATGGGAAATGTAGGATCAACCGACCAAATAGAACATTTCCAATGGTAGAACGAGCCAGTAGAAACTCGATTGTGTAAGCTTAAGAACTGAAACTTCACTTGCTTGTGATTGTTGTTTAATTTTTGATTGAATTCGTCGGGGGTGACGTAGGAAATTAGAACTTCGTTGGGAATTTTGAGGCCATGGGTGGATTCGTATGATGTTTTGTTTGTATTTGTGAGGCTTCAGATGAAATTTGGAGCGGAATAAGGGGAGGGAGGGGGGAAACTGGACAAAAAGTCGAGTTCACTACCCAAATGGCACCGTTACGGTGGTGGGTGGACCATTTCCAGCGGCCAACCGTTTTTCCTATACTTAGATTATGGCGGGCAATGGCTCGCTACGGTGATACCGCCATAATGGTGGATGGACCGCCATAGCGGTGAGCGGATTCCTTTGGGTCCTCTATAGTGGTCACTTGGCCACTATAGTGGAACCGCTGCAGCGGTCAACGAAAAGTAGTAACCCGTGTTTTAATCACTTGGTCTCACGTTCTTTATTCATAATACCCCTACACAGTTCCCCACAAGCACCTAGGGTGAAATTCCAAGCTAGGGCAAGAAAACTCTTGAGAGGTAAGTCTCATCTATCCCTTTCTATCATTACATTCTCCTTCGATTTGTCATCCCTTTTGCGGGTCTTCAATGGTGGAATTGTAATAGAAACCCTAGAAATTAATAAACCTTCTAAACTTAATGGTTATAGTTATTATCACGAATTTATCATCTAAAGGCTTGGGTTAACTCCTCTTAATCATGAATTAAATCCTTAAAGCCATAAACTAAGTGAATTGAGACCTAGGGTTCTATAAAAATGATATCTTGACCATGAAAACTGCTGGTAGTGGGGATGTTGATATAATATCGTTATAAGTTGATGATAAATGATTACTAAAGCCCTTGTTAGGTTGTTTTACACCTAGGAAACCATTCACCCATTGGAATGGGGGTAAAGGGAAGTGTAATCTTGAATTGGAAATTGTGACTAGAGTATTTGTGACTCATTGAGCCTTCTATTTCTAGACTTTAAGCATTCCGAGGCTTTGGGAAGGGAAAAGCTATAGCGGAGTGACATGCATTGGTTCCAGCTCTACGTTTGAGGTAGGTTACAGTCTACTTGAGTTAGACTTTGGTTAGTTGATTGTATATTTTGTGAATTCTTTAGGAGAAAGCATGTCTAGTTTTCATGCATGATATTGTGTGGTTGAACTCCTATGTGAATGCGATTGGGTAATTGTGTAGGCTTTGTGCCACTATTCCTGTATGTTAAATCTGTTGTGGATGTGTTTGTGATGAGAAGCTAATATAAGCATCTCGGCAATATTGTGATGTGAAATAATGATTTGAGCATTGATAATGAGAAGGTAAGAAACACTGTCATGTAAAGAGGTATGGAAAGGCATAAATGTGACCTAGATTATGGGCTCATGATTCGAGGTTAGTTTCGAAAATGAGGTACATTGATAGGGCTCGCGTCCGAGGTTCATTTCGAAGCGGAGGTTTATACTCGGGTTCGAGAAGTGAATCCAGAACGAGTAGTACATGGACACCATAGGTCCCCTGTAGGTCATGACTACGGAACAATGACATCAGTTAGCATGTGTGTATAGTGTGTGTGATTATTGTGGTAAACTTATTTCCGTTGTGGCTTCCGTTAATTGTGATTCTTGATATCTTGGTGACTTAATTGTGATTATCCTTAGTTGACTTATTGTGGTTTTATTGTTATTCGTGTCTGTTGGCTGGCTTGTTTATTCTATTGATTTTATGAGATATGCATGATACTAATCTTAGTCGGCCTATGATATCTACTGGTACATAGTATTTGTACTGATACTACCTTCCTGTATTCTTTTGAGTGCAGATTGTGATACGAAGACTGTTACCTGCCCTCACATCTAGCGTTGAGAAAGTTGCTGACAGATTTAGGGTGAGCTTCTATCCATCCCAGGCTGCTCGAAGATCTTCCTCTTATGATGTTTTTTCCTATTCTGGACATTATGGATATTTATTAGCTAGATTTGATTCCTTAGACATGTGTTAGATTAGAGTCCTGGTACCATGACTTTCGGATTTTGGAAATTTTATAATAGTTAGAACTTCTGTACTTATTTCAGTATTTTATGGCATGACTTATTTTGTTTATTTGATGCTTGAATGAGTAATAAATGACTAACTTGGTTAATATAAAATCATACTTGAATGAATAGATGACTTGCATGTCGGTTCGCCCACTAGGAGTTAGTGTGGGTGCCAGTCATGGCGGGTTGGGTTGTGACAACCATATTCATGACTCAGGGTGGGATTAGAAACCCAAGAAGGAGAGTGTTGGAATCGAAAATATGTTTCAGTTCAGAGAACTCAGCGTTAGGCTTCAAGGGACGGACCGTAACGTTTGTTACGAACCGTCATTCATATCGTAATAGGTAAGAATTGAAAAATCACTGTCTCGTAACTTGAACCAGAGGACCGTTCATCATTACCGATCGTAACATGTATTACGGCCCAGGGTATGGACCGTAACACGAGATGCGGTCCGTATCTCGTGTCCGTAACCCAACCTCAAGACTTAGACCCTCACTGGAATTTTGACACACGCGACGGTCCAATGATACGGTCCTTAATAGTGTCACGACTGTGACCATTAAAAGATGGGAATTCAGTTTTATTTCATAAGTCTCATCCCTCTCAAGCCCTAACACGAAATTTCCCTCCTCTCAACTTCTCCAAGCAGCAAGGTAAGCTCCTTAAGACCATCCTAAGTGAATTCCATCAATTAACCATGAATACTAAGTAGGAATTTCATGTTCTTAACATAGGGTTTTCAAGAGAGCCCACCTAAGTGAATCCAAGACCAAGGATTAGAATTTCTTCTTCCAAGTTTAGATTTTTAGTTCAAGCTTAGAGCATTAACAGGCATGAAGGGTTGCTATCTACGTGTGGGAATATCATTGTTCTTCCCCATGCTTCTTCTTCCATAAAGTATGAAGCTTTACGACCTGGATTTTTAACCATGTTCATGATAACCCTAGGTCCATGCCCCATGTTATATTATGTTTTAAATTATTATAAATTCTTTATTGTGTTCTTGATACATCATTATTATTATTGAGAATCTGGCTGTAATCCATAAAAACACATACCTTGCATTCCATGGGTTCTTACATGCAAGTTTATGAACTATTATGATATTTTCAGGAAAAGCTATATATGTTTTATAAGTTCATGTAAGAATAATACGAATGATATCCATGTACATGCAAGTTATGATTCATGAAAAGCCATGGGCAGCAAGTGCCACTTATTTTCCATGTTCATGTTTTTGGGAGTTGCATTAATTACCGAGAAGGCTTCAAGTAGCTTGAAACTACGTAGCCACCGTAGGATGAGAATCGATCCACCCATGCTTAGGAAGATCTATCATAATGATTGGATCCTTTCATAAAATTATTAAATCTCATGTCCCTGGTAAGGTATGAGTGTTCTGCTGGTAGGACGCAAGTACCAGACCATGTTGTCTGTTATACTTACTGCTCTCTCTACTCACGATACTTTACACATGTTATATATGTATATGTACTCATGTTCATAATCATGTTTCAGTTCAGTCTCTATTATGATATTTCATATCCCATGTTATTTCATTCAGTTGCTTTACATACCAGTACATTCAATGTGCTGACATCCTCTTTTTATTGCCCGGGGGCCTGCATTTCACAATGCAGGTACTAATTTACAGGACAATGCATTTGCCTAGTAGGACTTCGCACTTATTAGCTTGTTGGTGAGCCCTATCTCTTCCGTGGCTTAGACATTTATTATTTATTATTTTCATGATAAGATATGCATTTAAAGGTATGCTGGGGGCCTTGTCCCAACGAGTATGTTTCATGTTCAGACTTATGTAGAGGTTTCACAGACTAGACTAGTCAGTCATGTCATGTCAGATATTCAGAGTCGGATAGCCATTTTGGCTCACTTATGATATTTCCACATTCATGTTTTAAATCGGTATTTTATTAATGCTATGATTCTCATGTTTTATAAAAGCTCATCACATTCATGTTATATTTTCGCTCATGTATGCCTCATGATGATTCAGCAAGCCATGTGATTCGCTCGGTCACATGCAGTATGGCACCGAGCATCGCGTTTCGCCCAGGTCATGGTTCGGGGCGTGACATCAAATGCCTGCCAGCTAACTAAAGTACCAACATGTAAATCATAGGGTATCTTAATACGCATGAGGTGACATAACGTGATTACTGAATCTTGAATGTGGCTAACACGAATGCTAAGCTGGCCTGAACACACGGATATTGGCTGAATATTTACATGATTACTATACATAGGGTTTGGAAGAGAATCCGTAGGCACGAATGACATGAGTAATGAAAATAGGCACGAACATGACATGATTACCTAGGCGTGATGCGCATGACGTGGTCATAAAAACATGAAGATTGGCTGACATGAATACATAAGTGCTAAACTGTCATGAGATACGAATACGTGTAAACATGAATATCATAACATGGGATCTGAATGTCGAAAACATGATTGTCACAACATAAGGGTTGAATACTAAGCGCGGGGAGGATTTGGACACTTAGAGACTTGATCGTAGACGTTCGTATGTCACCACCGTAATGTGAGATAGGAGTATGACTTAGGCGTTGAATGTAAGCGCAACTCGGTGTGAATGCGACTGACTTGAGTCATATTACAAGAATACGATCCTAACATAGGTATTCATAAAGCTCTAGCATAGGCATGACATGAATACATCGAATCTGAGTAGAATACTATACGAGATAAGCACCATAGGGTGCAGGAACGGAATTCTTGTTTGCTCTGAACATAGACAGGAATACCTTGGCATATCTTGCTTATTATCGTGAGCGGATCATAAAGGATTGAGAGCAAGGAATCATTCATTCGAATCATAGGAGACAACCGTCTTAGAACATAAACATGACATGCGTACATCAAACAGAAGGACGTAACATGGAACATACATGGAAACGGGATTAATATGGCATAAAACATGAATACGTGAGTAGCATGACATGGGACATGGGTACATAAAAAACATGGCGCTTACATTAGTACCTGCATACCATGGCGTATGGACTTGAGTTTATGAGCATTGAAGTAAGACTAAGGCATAAGTGTGACTTGCATGGAGCACAATTTGTAGGCTTCACTCTTGAGTTAGAGACATAGGGCATGGATAAAACATTACCTTTAGGATTTAGATATACCGAAATAATAGGACATGGTTCAACATATCTTACTCTTATCACTGTAAGTAAACGCCCTTGTTACAAATAAGGTTCATGAAAGAATGGATTATAGGCATGAATAATTCATTCGTCGAGCATCTAAGACATGGGTAGAAAGTCACCTTGAACATAACAAGGCATAGATACTTAGCGAAAGAAAAGGGAATCATTTCATGATGATCGTAAAACATTAGCTAGAGGAACATAAGCATGAGTTACATAGAATCGTAGATACGACATCCATCTTGACTTACTCTCATTATTGCCCACTAACAGCATTATTATGCTATTTATATGGGTGGATGCTTGAATAAATCTATCATGGACATGAGTACGTGAAACAGTAGGTAGTACACCATTAATGTCAAAATAAGTCATTTACCTAAGGCATTCTCCTCTTGTCCAAGGAATAGGTGTGTGTTCCATAGGATTCTTAGTCTTTAAACTATTATGTTACCTTCCCTTCGATCCTTATCAACGTCAACATCATAATAGGAAATCACTTAGAAGCTAGAATGTGGACATGGGTATAAAAGCACGATAAATGTGTGGGACATGAATGCGGTTTTCAACTTTAGACGTGAGCACAACCTCATGTGCGAAACATGAAAGGGCATTCCCTTGCATAGCTTACTATTATATGTAGTCTTAATTCTTGTATCTTAAATATGGAGTGTAAAGCTATAACATGGGCATGATATAGGTACGAAAGCCACGAGTAGAGTACGTCTGGGCATTAGTGCCACATAGTGCATGAATTACTCTGGAATTGGAACTGTTACGCCCTTAAAACCCGCTATTCAATCTAGAACTTTATCTCTTAACATAATTACCCAGTACTTGATCTCAACGGGCATGACAAAATCACATTCTACGCACCTTATCTTGGCTACATGAAACAGTGATCCTCTGACATAATCTCCTTAACACCTATCAACTTACGAAACACATAATCTATATTGGCACCTTATCACACGATCTCCCCCTTTGTTCAAAAGCTGACTTTTAAAGCTTGTGGACCCCTCGAGTTAGCGATAAGAGGTCATCTAGTGGTTCCGCTAATTTCCTCTAAAATACTGACGACTCATTTCTTCAGCTTACTTCAAGTAAGTCTTACTTACTTGGAAAACTGGATTACTTAAATGAATGGGATTCTAATGTACATAACTGGCATATTAGCTTTGTCAGTCTTGGGGAAAACTCTTTTCTGATAACTCTTAAAGGCTCTTCTTCTGTAGCTTGCTCTCTTACTGCTTAGATGGTTTTCTTCTTTCACCAATTTCTATACCTCGAATTTAACTTAAACCCTTTGGGTTCTAACAAGCCTTCAGTATATTCAGACAGTTACCCACTCACTAGTGTTAACTTGACTAAGTAACCCAAATCATACTTCTACTAACTCTGCTGAAAATTTCTAATTCTTATTATGTATCTGTTAACCACTTGCTAGCATTATATTCTCTAATTCTTCTCTGAGTACTAAAGTGAAGCATAAGGTTATTTCTAACTTTTCCTCCTCATTTGACTTTATTCTGGGGTTGTATACTATATTTCTGAACTATAGACATGGATCACACTTAGGGAAATTTCATCTGTCTCAAACGAGAAATTGGAACAACTAAACCCAAACTCCCTATACACTTTCAAAATTATATCATACTATACATATCGGGGATAAATACTTAATCACATAACCTAAGAGGGAATTGTCATATCTTTTACCTTACAGTAATGTCTGCTTCTTGTAGTAACTTGCTAACGTCATACTCTCTAGGTCTGATCTGAATAAGCTTAAATAATTCCCTAAAAATTCAATATCGTTTGCTCGTGGTTTTCTTATCTCACTCAGTCCCTTTTTGGTCATGTGCATAGATCATATGGAAAAAATATATATCCTTGAAAAAGTCGAGACTTTCTAGTATTACAGGTGGTTGGCTCTTAGGCTATTTTCTGCTCAAAACTACTATGGACAATTTATGCCTGCTGCGGTTAACTTCATAACATGCTACCTCGTGGGGTCTTAAATCTGAACCATCATCCTTATACTATAGCTCCATGGTCAAAGAGTCCAAATAAACTGATTCTATATGGTATATAACCTACATGTACTACCATACCGAAACTTGTCTTTCAAATGGTATTAACACCTGATAAACACACCATGCACTGTTTGGCAAGTCTTGGGTATCGAATTTTCTTCTCGCCGCTTACACATTCGATACGTTCAGAATTCGATGGAAAAAGAATGTTACTTACTGCTCTAAGCTTCATGGCACGAGTTAGAATAATTCCTGATGACTCCATCTGAAAGCAACACATTGATAATGATTAGATTTACATCTTCCTTATCCCTTGAGACGAGGCGTATTCGGTAGAACGGGAAACAACACACGAGTCCGAGTGATTTCTGAGAACATAGCTCTATTGCACGATCTAGAGTTGAAAGAATTGAGACAATCTTAAATGTCTTGGTGGTCAACTGTTTATATGTGTGGGAGCCACACATATATATAAGTGACCCCACTGGACATGGTTTCATAGACTCCCTAAGACACTTGAACCTGGGGCTCTGATATCAAGCTGTGTCACGCCCCGAACCATGGCCTGGGCGAAACACGACACTCGGTGCCTTACTGCATATGACCGAGCGAACCACATGGCTTGCTGAATCATCATGAGGCATAACATGAGCGGAATATGACATGAAATGTGATGAGCTTTTATAAAACATGAGATGTCATAATAATTTAATGAAATACTTGTTTAAATCATGAATGCGGAAATATCATAAAGCGAGCCAAAGATGGCTACACGACTCTGAGTATCTGACATAGCTGACTGACTAGTCTATGAAACCTCTAATCATGAGTCTTGACTGGAAAACGTACTCGCTAGGACGTAAAATAAAGATAACTGACTAAAACCCCGAATGAGATGGGGCTCACCAATAAGCTGATACGTGTAGAGTCCTACTAAGCAGATGCGTCGTCCTGTAAATCTGTACCTGCATCGTGAAATGCAGGCCCCCGGGCAATAAAAGGGGACGTCAGCACATTGAATGTACTGGTATGTAAAGCAACTGAACGAAATAACATGGGACATGAAAATAACATAATAGAGACTGAACTGAAACATGATCATGAACATGAGTACATATACATATATAACATGTGTAAAGTATCGTGAGTAGGGAGAGCAGTAAATATAACCGACAACATGGTCTGGTACTTGCGTCTACCCAGCAGAACACTCAACCTTGCCAGGGACATGAGATTTAATAATATTATGAAAGGATCCAGTCATTATGAGAGATCGTCCTAAGCATGGGTGGAGCGATCCTCATCCTACGGTGGTTACGTAGTTTCAGGCTGTTTGAAGCCTTCTCGGTAATTAGTGCAACTCCCAACAACATGAACATGGAAAATAAGTGACACTTGCTGTCCATGGCTTTTCATGAATCATAACTTGCATGTACATGGATATCATTCGTATTATTCTTGCATGAACTTATAAAACATATATAGCTTTTCTTGAAAATATCATAATAGTTCATAAACTTGCACGTAAGAACCCATAGAATGCAAGGTATGAGTTTTCATGGATTACGGACAGAATCTCAATAATCATAATGATATATTAAGAACACAATGAAGAATTTATAACAATTTAATACATAATACAACATGGGGCATGGACCTAGGGTTACCATGAACATGGTTAAAAACTCTAGTTTTCGTAAAGCTTCATACTTTATGGAAAAAGAAGCGTGGGGAAGAACAATGATGTTCCCACACGTAGATAGCAACCCTACATACCTGATAATGCTCCAAACTTGTATTAAAAATCTGTTCTTGGAAGAAGAATCCCAAAGCCTAGTCTTGAATTCCCTTTAATTGGGTTTCCTTGAAAACTCTAGATTAGGAACAATAATTTCATGCTTAGATTTTCATAAACATATGTTAGAATTGATTTGGAAGGGCTTGGATTGACTTACCTTGATGTTTTGGTGATGGAGGAGAGGAATAGGTCGTTCTAGGGTTAGGGACTTGTAAAAAATAAAAATTAGAACTGAAACCAGGTATTTATAGTTTCTGGTGCGAACTGGAAAAGCACGGACCAAAATACGGTCTGTATTCTGAATTACAGTCCGTAAACCTAGACCGTAATTAAGCATGTTCAACAGGACAGAAATACTATAGCACCTGCTTCCCAAATACGACGATCAAATACGGGCCGTATTTCAAAATACATTCTGTATTTAACAATATATATTCCCCAAGCCAAATTCCATAATGCATAGTAATTTAGATGCCAAATTACGATTTGAAATACGGGCCATATACTGAAATACGGTTTGTATTCTGGGGCATAAATCCCCATCTGACAACTAAAGAGAAATTTCCAATTCCTACATTCTTTATCTGGTTTTCCAAGTCTAGAATCATGGTCAAAGCTTAAGTTAAAGGTCTGGGGTGTTACAGTATCATCGGCAAACCCCAATAACATAGTGACGAGCATTAAAACAAAAACAATCGATTACAATTTAGCATGTGCAATATATAAGAATAATCGACTTTGACTTTGGTCAAATGATCTGACTGATTGATATATTTTTTTGCTATGTCTTTTAATTTTCGGGCCGTTATTTACCTAAAGGCAACAATATTCTTTTTGTTTATTTACTCGTGCCTATTTTCGTAACAACAATTATTTTTCGAAAAGGCACCGACCTTTTTAGTAAGGACACACCTAAATTTCGAACTCTCGTTGGCTAGAAATACACAGGTTTTGCCTCAAGTTGATACACTGAACTTCTTTTTTCCCTCTTCTGCAATATTTTTTAATTAACATAGTGAGTGTCAAGTGATTTGCTTTGTTATTTGAGTTCACTAATGTGTCGTTAGTACATAATAGTTCACTCTGTTTTATCATGGGAGGAATTAATCCAATACCTTAGACAATCAGCATGAAGAATTCACCATACTCGATGGGCGACAAACCTCGAAGAAATGGATTTATGAACAAATGCAACAAATTGATATCAAACAAACAAAACGGACAGTGAAGCAAATTAGTAATTCACACCTTTCTGATAAAATCTACAAATCGTAATGCTACGAGAGAACACACTAGACCAAAAAAAGGCACATGATGTTTGTTAGATCCATGTTTACAGCTAAAGGTACAGCTACAACTGTCAACCGGCCATATTTTGACTAGTCAGCAGTACTACTGTGGGGGGTATGAAGGTGGGTATGCAGATGCAGGAGCAGCATGAGTATAATCATACGCGCTATAACCACTCTGCCCTCCATATGACCCAACATAACTCCGTGCTCCACTAACTCCAGCTTCTTGATGTGCATATCCATATTGCGGAGGAAGTGCAACCGGACTCTGGGTGTGGGTTCCGCTATAAGCTCCAGCTTCTTGAAGTGCATATCCATATTGGGGAGCGACTGCAACAGGACTTTGGGTGTGAGTTCCGCTATAAGCTGGAGCATATGAGACCGTGCTAGGTGCCTCATATACAATCTGGCTGGTGTAGGTATGTGGTACTCCTGAATATCTAGCTGCTGGCACTTGATGTGATTGAGGAGGATTCCTTGAGCGGAAAGAAGAAGAAGAAGCATTCGACAATCTTCCAGATTTAACAGGCCGGGAGGTGGATGGGTCACTGCTCCTGCCAGTACCACTTCCACGAGCCCGCTTTTTTGAAGGCTTGCTGCTCAAAGGAGCTGTACCCTTTTTCTTTTCTGCTTTGGCCTGCTCCAACTCTGTCACCCGTGTTCTAAGTCCTTCCAAAGAAAATTCTGCTTCAAGCTTGTGGTCTTCCACACATTTTATTATAGCCTTTGTGGCTTCCAGCTCTGAGCTGTTGGCTCTTTCCTGAGAAATAAGTCAGATAATGACAAACAAATTAATAAAAATAGAGGGAGCATATGATCACATCAACAATAAAGGACAAATTCTTAAAGTAGATGCACCAATAACGCAGAATCTCATGAAAGGATTGACAGCAAAATGTCCTTGAACAGTTAAGGTAATCCTTCAAGTCTATAGCCTTTTAATTTACGTGCCATCTTCCTGTTACGGTTTAGCGATAAAACTGTTTTTATGGAAATTACAAGCCTATGACTTCGTCTTATTATCACGTATAACTTTGCTTCAACACATAGAAAGGTTCGGATTTAGAAGCTATTTCGGCAATCTCTACACACTATGTCCTCTGTAAAGATTAAAAGAATGGCACTAGTTAGTAGTTACCTTTAGAAGTCATCAATACACTAATGTTCTGCAGCTAATTCAGCTTAACATTGAGAAGGAATAGAAATTAAAGGGAAAGGAAATGAAAAAAGAGGCCGTATTTGCTTTCCTTTGACATGAGGGATTCACTCATCTACCTTGGTGGGAAAAAAAATTAAATGCTTGTATATCAACTTTTTTTTTTTTGGAAAAAAAAAAAAAATCAACCAGAAAACCTAACGAGGAGAAAAAGAGGGACGGACAGAAATATACACACCACGGCAGCTGAATTAAATTTTGCCTTCCTTGAAATGTTATTAGCATTTCTGCGACAGTTCCTAAGATATGCCTTAAGAAGTGAGAGTGGAGGGAATTGCTCTGCTAATCCAGACTCGGAAGCAAAATACACAGCCTCAATCTCTTTGCCGCTCTTCACCAGCTCTTCAATAATATCTTATCAAGAAGAAAAGGCAATATAGTCAATTCCTATAGTAGTGAATGGAAGTTCAACATTCAAAGGAACCACAAGAAAAACATATCGCTCATGACCTGAAACAAATAGCTGCATACAACAAATTTCGATCATTCCAACCTAACATGGATCTTGAACAATACTATCTCTGTTCCAAAAAACACAATTTCAGGCATCATTCACAATTTTACAGGATTCAAAGTCGTGATAAATATTGAGATTTAATATTTAGCTTAAAGAATGCAGCATTCTAAGAACCCAAATTTAACATTAAATTTTGGTTAGAATGGAGCATTATATCTTAAAGCAGCATTCTAACTAAAATCCAAATATTGCATGCATATACGGATGATGTACTGGATATCAGATATTTCCATGACATTAATTCCTAAGATAAATGGCAAATTAAGTAGTTCTTAAGAACCCACCTGCTATTTTGTTCCCAAATCCCAAGGCAACCGCAAGTTTAGGCATATCTTTCCTGCTAGCAAACTCCATCACCAGCTTCCTTAGAAACCCCTCCTCAAACCTTTCTCTTAGTGCAAATGCTATAACTAACTGCAAAAACATTGTTGCTTCAGCAGCGCCAACTCCACTGTTCCTGTCCCCACCACCCAAGACTCCCTTCCATTTCTCCAACACTCTGGCTGCTCTCTCCTTTAAACTCCTCCCAGCACCATAATCCCCTTCCACAACTGGAACCACTGACTGAAATAATGTATCACATGCCCACCTTCTTTCTGCCATTCTTATCTTCCCCTCAACCTTCATTGCCACAAACTCCTCTGCTGCATCCAAGATCAACCTGAGAGAAACCCAGAAAAAACATAATAATAAGATGACCAAAATGCCCAACGCAACATACACTCTGAGTTTCAAATCTCTACTTTGCTTTGACATGACATGGAAGCTCCAATTCTGACCACAACCAGCCTCTTCTCCCTGCCCCAAACCCCCACATGCAGAAAAGAATAAAAGAAAACAAACAAGAAAACCCCAAAAGTTATAATTGTGAAAGCCAAGTAAGCGTAATTACGGAAAGGGAAAATCTGTTAGGTGTTAGATTTCATTATTTTTCCAAAAATATATTAGTTTTAAGTCAAAGAATATAGAGTCCGAGTTCCCAAAGATAGGAACTTTTTTTTAAAAACAAATGGATAACTTTGATAGACTACTCCAAAAATTGAGAGTCGAGCAACAAAAAAAGAAAAGATCACTGTCGTTTAGCTCATCCCTTAATTTATTTTCTACACAAACTGTGTGTTGGGTCTTTCATTGGCTAGTTCCAAAATTTCATGTTGCCTTCTTGAACACATGTTTGTCTTGAGAACGTAGAATAGTTTTAAGATTGTGAATTGGGTTATTTCATCCTTTATAAATGGGTCTCCTGTCTCCTTCTTGAGGCATGCCCATAGCTAGAGAGTCTGCAATAAACTTATAAGTGCTAGGATGGGGATGGGCCATAGGGTTATGCTTTTTATTTAATGGTTGAATTGGATGTGCCTACGCTATAAAACCTTGAGGACGTAGGAAAGGAGGTGGGAAGGTCCTACCCAATTAAGGAATGGTCTTTGTGGAGCCTTGTGCTCTCTACCACCCAAGGGAGGGGTAAGGTCTACGTACACTCTACCCTCCCCAGACCCCACTTTGTGGGATTTCAATGGGTATGTTGTTGTTTTTGTTGTGTAGCTGAGAGTGGAATACCAACAACTTGAAGTTTGGTCTGCCCTGTTTCTTCCTAACATGAGTAACATGCCCCAAGAGTCTATTTGATCAGGAAATATGGTTCGAAGCAGGGTGAGCTTGTTACTCATTCATTTCTCTGCTTAGTTTGTTGTTAGAATGGAAAGGCTAAACCAAAATATGAAGTGCAGTTATTTGTCGTCTCTTTGTACTACAAGCAAGAAACAATCCACCTTCTAGAAGAAGGGTTCGGTTGCCTAAATATGACACTCTACCTAAATGGTAAGTGCTTTATGGCTATCAAGACATATCCCCGAACCTCAAAAAGAAAATGATAGCTTCCAGAATGAAAAGGTTTCACTTTGAAGTTAAACACTTTTTGGCCTAATAGGTTGTCTAAATATCCCCCATAACTTCCCATCTGTTGGTCGTTCTTCCATTATTACAGTGTTACCACGACAGAGGCCGAGCCACAGTGCCAAGTAGGGGTTCGGCCGAGCCCAATAGCTTTTTGCTCATACCATGTATCCCCCTTGAGAAACTCGTGTAATATTTACAAGTTAGAACCAGGTAACTTAAAAGGGCTAGAATGGAGTTAGAACTGGGTAACTTAAAAGGGCTAGAACGGCGAACCCATGAACTTCAAATCAAACATTATCACCTAATAAAGACAGAACAAAATACACACACAGACACACTCATGCAGAAAATGTATCTAAATGTATTTCTATGAGAGCAACTAGAAAACCTCATGGGGTCCACAGAGCTGTGGAGGGCAGGGGCAATCTCCGTCCTCAAAACAGCAGACTCCTTACGCTTGGTGTGAAGGAATCTGACGAGGCCGCTGGCATCCATTCTCGTGCAGTAAATCCGCAACATTTCAGACAAGCTTAAATCATCCCCCAAACTCTCACCATTCTCATTAATCTCCGAAATGGCAGCATCCTTCTTCTCCGCGATGCCAGCAGTCATGCTCGATTCTCTGTCCGGGAGGGCATCCTCGCGATTCTGGAGCTTCAGGAGGGCATCATCGGTCTTCTCCTTGAACGCTTTGATTTGGGCGTCGAGGGTTTCCGATTTCTTGGAGAGGGCTCTGTCTATGTTGGTGAAGTGGGCGGTCAAGGTCTTGTGGAGGTCGGTGATGGTGGTCAGTAGGGTTTTCCGAGCGTCGAGCTTGTTGAAGAAGCCTTCTATCTGTTCAGGGTTGCTTCCCGTTTCTGCCGCCATGTTCTCAAAACAAAATGCACACTCACCTTCTACTTCTCTTCTATTCCTTCATTGCTCACGTTTGATTTGACGTGAATATTTATGGAAATAATGAAGGCTACCCCCTACTCGTTTGGTTATCACATTCCGCCCCTTTTACTTTAAGCAGTTTCATCTTAAACACTTGAACCTGTTCAAAACTTCTATTTTTTTTTTATGACGGAATCCGCAGCTGCTACCTTTCGGGTGCGCATAGGGTAAACTCAACTCCTGTGTAATAGCTCACAACTAAGCTCATATGCAATAGCTGGGTACAAAATAGAAGTTTTGAGTTTTTTGTTCAAAACTTCTATTTTGTACCCAACTAGCCATTGACCAAGCTCATATTGGTCCCCGGAAGTCCATGCTAAGCCCCGGCCCAAACTCAAAGCATAAAAATAAGGGAAAACTACGTATATATACATGTTAAGGAGAAATATTTACGAAACGTAACGATAGTTTTCCTTATTTACAAAACATAACGATATATTACAAAACATGACGGATTTTATATATTTTTTCGTTTTTTTTTTTTTTTTCCGTAAAATATATATATTTTTTATAAAAAAAATATTTTTTTAAAAAAAATATTTTTATTTTTAAAAAAAATAATTTTTATATATATTTTTTTAAATATTAATTTATTTTTTTTTGCTCAATGGCTTAAAAAATTACCTCATATTTCTGTGTATGAAAGTTGTATGAAATGTGTATGTGTGAGCAAAATTTTTAATATAATTTTCATATACAAAATTTTGAGCGAAAACTTTAAGCCTTGAATATTGTATGAAAATTGTTACAATGTTGTTGTAGTTGTATTAATTTTACGAAATCTAACATGAACTTTATACATGAAAATGTGAGCGAAATTTTAAGACATGAGCAAGATACAAATTTCATATTGTTTTCATACACACAATTTTGAGCGGATTTTTAAGCCTTGAACGAAATATACACATTTCATACATTTTTCATACACTAAATTTTGAGCAAACTTTTTAAGTCTTGAGCGAGATATACACATTTCATACAACTTTCATACATAAGTTTTTGAGCAAAAAAAAAATATTAATTTTTAAAAAAAATAAAAAAAAATTAAAAAAAAATATTTTTTTTTTAAAAAATAAAAAAAAAATTTAAAAAAATGATTTTTAAAAAATAAAAAATAATTTAAAAATAATTTTTTTAAAAAAATATAAAGCATGTTTTGTATAGGATTTGTAATGTTATGTTTTGTAAATATAAAACTATCGTCACGTTTCGTAAATATTTCTCCTTAAAATGTATATATATGTCAAAGACCCTAAAAATAATGCATAAGTTTCAAATAAGTATAATTTATGTCACTTTTTTTAGTACATAATTAATTTAATGTAATTGCATGTTAATCATATTTTGGTTATAAATTTTCATAATTATTAAAGTTTGTTCGTCATATAATTCGATATTTTAAAAAAAAAATATTTATGAGGAAATAATTTGCTAGGAAAGTGATTCGATATTCTATAAACTAACATGATAAAGTATGATAATTACAACTCGTCGAAGATCATAACTTGGAAATTATTTTTGTATTTTTATGCATTTGTGAGCATGCGATTTCTATTTATAGGATCGAAATAAATTTCTTTTGATATTTATTAATTTTTCACTCATAGTTTATGTGTCAAAATTTTGTGCTTGTCAAATGTGTTTTTTAACATTAGTTTTAGAAAAAATTAAATAAATATCTAAATTCATTAAATGAACCTCAAGAATCAATTTAGCTTTTCATATATGCTTCATGGTTAAAAAGAATTATTTTTAGTTAATCAAACAAGAAATTTTTAAAAATAATCTAATCTTGACTGGTAACACTATCTTCATTTTTAACATTTAGCAATGTCATTCAATAATTTTTATTTTTTATATTTGTAAGCACATATGATATCACTTAAGAAGTAAAATTATGGATGTTTAACAGAGAGAGGCATATAGAGAGGAACATATGACGTAGGGCATATTAAATGTAAAGTAAGACCTAATAAATATTTTAGTTTGAAAAGAAATTTGGCTCTAACAAATCACTGATACCTAAAAATTAAAACGTCTTTTCACTAAATTATCCTTAATGAAATATTATCAATTTTATATGGTTTCTTGATAGTATATAAAAGTTAACTTATCTAAGTAAGGATAAATTTAACTATATATAAGGAGTATATTATGCATAAATAAGAAAATGACAAGTCTAACTTTTCATTTTTCTTTGTTTAGAACTGCTATACCTTTACATCAAATTTGAACTTTAGTAACTTTTCACCCAAATGGAGTCAATTTAATTAATTTATATAATTTATAACTTGTATTAAGAAAGTTGTATAAAATGATACTTTAGAAAATACTACGTAGTAAAAAATATGATAACTTCATCAAATTATTAACATTTTAAAAAAACTATTAGATTAAAATTAAACAAAGATATGACATGTGCGTTGAAAAATAAATAGTAGCCTAAAGAAATGCAAAATACATACATTTTGAGTTATTTCTTAAAATAGCTTAGGTCATAGAGATAGTATCTAAATACCTCAAATCAGTACATATGTTACGCCTCGTGTTTTCATGCGTTATCGTATCGTAGGGTGGCTAACATGCTAAAAAGGTAATATTTTGAGGTATTTAGATACTATGATGGTCGTATGTTAAGTTTTGAAGTCAAACGAGTGGTGATACAAAAGTCGACAAAGGTCCTCGCTAGTTACGTTGGTAAATTTCACTGAAATTTGGGTCAGATGTAGAAGAGCTTTTCTCTCAATCTACTTGGAGTTATGGGATGATCCACCTATCAAATCGAAGGTCTACGAGTCTAGTTTCTAGCACATTTAACCATTTGTAGATACGATATCAAAGTAGAGAGAAATTCTCATTTCCGTCCAGGGATGTAAACTGCCACAAGACAGAAACTTTGGTCGGTGGCTTAACTTAAGCCAAGTATATATAGGACCCCTTAAACGATTTTCTCCTCATTTATTCCCCTTCAAAGACCTGGAAAACCCTAGATTACTCTCTTAAACATCCCTCCATCAATAAAAACCTAATCCAAGAGTTAATCACACAACTCTAACGTAAGGAACAACATAGCAATCATAGAATCGTCGATTTCTCATTGTTTTGCTTTTCGAAAGAAAGCTTCGTCTTGAAGTAACTTGAGTTGCAGAGTATCCTTCATCTTTTGAGGTATGATTTAACCTTCTCTTCATCTCTTTGAGCTTTACAGGTAATTAAACCTCGAAATATGGTGGAAACCCCCATAAAATAAGCTTTTGCAATTCTTGTGAACTCTTATGGAATTGGCTTGATTGTTGGGCTGTTTTATACAGTTTTAACGCGTTGTTTGGAGTTATGGTGGTATGGATAGGATTGTAATATTGAGGGGGAGTAGGAAATTAGAATTTTGTAGTGTTTTGCGGGGAAATTCGGCTACAAAAGAGCCTACGAACTTATGCTCGCGAGTTGCTCACTTAAATGTCTAAGTGAAGATTTTCATGAGCTATGAGTTTGATTTTGATCTTGGATAGTTCGTTTTATGTAGGAAGACTTTCATAAGGTATTCAAGGACCCGGAAGATGCGTATAACTCTATCAATGAGGTATGCAGGGTCCTTCTCTATATCTTTCGACATGACTAGAACTCGAATGAACGTTTATTGAATTGTTTCATCGAATTCGAATTGCTCCACTTCAAATTGATAAATATGATTAAATATGTCCTTTTTTCATGAATAACTCACATCGAAGAAGATTTAAGTATTCTCATCTTCCCTTGTTCGTCGCTCAAAGAGAACTAGAATTCTTTTGTTTGTTCTTCTTTCGATGTTCATATTGATCATGCTTACTGCTAGCTTGAACATGATTTCTACTTCAAACAAATACATACTACGTAACTTTCATGTTTCTTGTGTTGGTTGTCTCATAATTGGAAACCAAAGAACGTAGCGACAATAACGATAGTCGGAGGGTAACGATGATAGGTCACTCCGACTCTTCTTATGATATCTCTTCTGAGGTCAGTCTTGCATTGCACTTATATCTATGTATTTATTTTCATTACCGAGCCGCGCTATAGTCGGCCGGGTAGGCACTTATATGTGCACTTAGACATATTTCTTCTTTACCGAGCCATGTTGTAGGCGGCCAGGTAGGCATGTAGCTGTGCATCACCACTGATCAGTTGTGCAGAGATGATGTTATGATGATGAGCTCACCCCACAGAGATATTTATTATTATTATATGATATGATATGATATGATATATACCTCCACAGTGAGGAATGATTTTACGAGCACGCATTTACATTTATGTTGTGGTTATGGTTGCCCTCAATGGCCTTGAACAGAGTTTCAGGTTGTTTCTAAATCTCTTGTCATATTATTTACATTATTTGTGCTTGTGCTTACTACCCTACATATTTCGTATTGACGCCTTTTGTGCCCTGTGTTCATGCCCACAGGTGCTGATAGACAGGCCGGCGCCTCTCCGCAATATGACATCGAGATCAGCGGTTGAGTGTCGCACTCCACCTCTTCGGAGTTCTTTGGTTACGAATCCATAGGTACGGATATATATATATATATATATATATATATATATATATATATATAGTTTTGGGGGTATGTCGGCTTGCGGACCGTCCCGATATATATTGATATTGTGTTACTCTTTTAGAGGCTTGCAAACTAGTTGTCGGCCTTAGTATATATATATATATATATATATATATATATATATATATATATATATATATATATATATATGTTAGTTTTTTTTTTTTTTTGCGTGTAAGTTGATACATATGGTTCTTGTTAGCGTCATTTAGCGGCTTTGTCAGCCCATTATTCATACTACATATCACAGATGCCATGGTTGGTTCGCTCGGGTCTTCGGGTGTCGGGTGCTAGCCATACCCCCCAAGGTTGGGGTGTGACAAACTTAGTATCAGAGTCGGTCTGTCCTAGGGAGTCTATAAGCCATATCTAGTAGAGTCTGTATTATGGGTGTGTTGTGCACCACACCCATAAACAGAAGGCTATAGGATATTTAGGAAAAGTTCATTTCTTTTTTATCTAGATCGTGCGATAGAGCTGATCCGTAAATGTTCACTTCTAACCTTCATTTTGATTATATTCTCAGTGATGCCTAACACTACTAGACGACAGACGGCTATGCAATTTATATAAAGATTAGATGACGAGGTGGGAGGAGGCATCAGTCAAGCGTCGCCCGCTAATTTAGATCGCCACGAGCCTCGAACGAGGTCGACTCTCAAAGCTTACAGGCAACACCTCCACCCCCTCTTGGGGGGCAGAGGAGAGCCGAAATCACCTCTGGTTCCTCCTCTAGTTGCACCTGATCAGGATTTGGATATGCGGAGTGCAGTGCAGTTATTGACTAGACTTGTGGACTCTCAAGCCCAACGTCAGGCTCCAGATACGGGTGACAGAGCAGTGAGTGCAAGGGCACGAGACTTTATTAACTTGGCACCTCCAGAATTTACGGGGACGAACCCGAATGCTGATCCATATGATTTCCTAGATCGTATGCAGCGGAATCTGAGGCTTATGCATGCTGCGATACGGGTCGGTGAAGCTTGCTTTTTATAAGGAGTGTTTGTGGGATATTGCTATATATTGGTACGAGACTTGGGCGCAGTACCGGGGACCCCGTGCTCTGCCGGCAACATGGAGAGAATTTTCTGAGGCATTTATGTAACAGTATCTACCTATTGAGATTTGTCATGCCCGACAGGATCGGTTTTAACGTGTTTGGAGCAAGGTAATATAAGTGTTAGGGAGTATAGCATGCAATTCAACTCTATGGCCAGATACGCTCCTACTGTTATAGCTGATACGACCGATCGAGTGTACCGGTTCGTGGGTGGTTTAGCACTGCATTTGATTAATGATTGTACCACAGCTGCTCTGAATTCGGGAATGCATATCGCTTGCATACAAGCCTATGCACAGAACTTAGAGGATCGTAAGAAGCAGCAGCGGGTTGATCAAGAGCGGGATATAGGTCAGTATAAGAGGGCCCGATCTACGGGTGATTCGGGGGATTTTAGAGGTGAAGTCAGGCCACAGCTTTCTAGACGTTCATCGTATCCGGCAGCCAGTGCACCACCGCAGTTTCAGGGTCAGCGACGTGATTGGACCACTTATTCTGGTCAGGGTTAGAGTCAGAGTTCGCGGACATCAGGCTCGCAGTTTAGAAGAGAGTTTAGCCAAATTAGACCTCCGGTGCCCGGTTGTGATTGATGTGGTACGACTCATTTTGGGATGTGTCGTCAGGGTGATGATGTATGTTATACGTGTGGATAGCCAGGTCATATTATGAGATATTATCCGAGAAGAGTCAGAGGTGGTATAGCTCAGCCGACAGCATCTGCGGCTTCTTCTTCTTCTTCAGTGCACCCTTCTAGGCAGAGCATGCAGACATTGACTGGCAAGGATAGGGGGCGAGAGGAGAAGCGTAGGTTCAAAGCGGTCGGCAGAATCCGTATATATATATTATCGAGGCCGTCAAGACTTAAGAGTCATCTCCGGATATGGTTCCAGGTATATTATCCGTCTTTTCCACTGATATGTATGCCTCGATAGATCCCGGTTCTACATTGTCATCTATTTGTCCCTTCGTTACTAGCAAGTGTAATAAAGGGCCTGAATTATTGCGTAAGCCATTTGAGATATCTACGCCCGTAGGTGAGCCCGTGATAGTTAGACGGGTATATCGAGATTGTGATGTGATGATTCATGATCGCTATACGTTAGTTGATTTGCATGAACTGGAGATGGTTGATTTTGATATTATTATAGGTATGGATTGGCTGGCTTCTTGTCATGCTAATGTAGATTGCTGGATGAAGATTTTTCATTTTAATTTTCCAGGAGAGCCTGTTATTGAGTGGAAGGGCAATGTTGCAGTGCCAAAAGGGAAGTTTATTTCTTACCTTAAGCCTAAGAAGATGATTGCGAAAGGATATATTTACCATTTGGTGCAAGTGCAGGATGTGGAGGCGGAACCTCCAACTCTTCAGTCGGTTCCTATTGTTAATGAATTCCCCGATGTATTTCCTGATGAACTTCCTGGCCTTCCTCCCGAAAGGGAAATCGACTTTGCTATTGATGTACTTCCAGATACTCAGCCTATATCTATTCCTCCGTATAGAATGGCCCCTGCTGAATTAAAAGAATTGAAAGCTCAGTTGAAGGATCTTCTGGATAAAGGTTATCAGACCCAATACTTCTCCATGGGGTACACCAGTGCTGTTTGTTTGTAAGAAAGACGGTTCATTGAGAATGTGTGTTGTTTACCATCAGCTCAACAAGGTGACTATTAAGAATAAGTACCCCTTCCCAGAATCGATGATTTATTTGATCAGCTACAGTGCGCGAAGTACTTTTTCAAGATCGATCTTCGGTTACGAATATCATCAGCTGTGAGTCAAAGAGCAAGATATCCCTAAGACGGCTTTCCAGACCAGATATGGCCATTATGAATTTCTTGGCATGTCCTTCGGTCTCACTAATGCGCCAACAGTTTTTATGGATTTAATGAATCGGGTCTTCAAGCCATTTCTTGACATCTTCGTGATTGTGCTCATTGATGATATTCTGATATACTCTCGGTCAAAAGCAGAGCACGCAGATTATTTGCAAGTCGTATTGCAGACGCTGCAAGATCGTAGGTTGTATGCTAAATTCTCTAAATGCGAGTTTTGCTTGAATTCGGTAGCGTTCCTTACATATGTCGTCTTAGATGAGGGCATCAAGGTGGATGATCAGAAGATCAAGGCAGTAAAAAATTAGGCGAGGCCCACAACTCCTACGAAAGTTCGTAGTTTCTTGGGCTTAGCTGGCTATTATCGGAGGTTTGTGGAGAATTTCTCTTCTATTGCCGCTCCTTTGACAAAATTGACACATAAAGCAGCTAAGTTTCAATGGTCCGATGCTTTTGAAAGGAGCTTTCAGGAATTGAAGATTCGATTAACATCAGCGCCTGTTCTGGCACTTTTACGATGGATCTGAAGGTTGTGTGGTGTACTGTGATGCGTCAAGGGTTGGATTGGGGTGTGTTTTGATGCAGCACGGCAAGGTTATTGTATATGCTTCGAGGCAATTAAGAAAGCACGAGCAGAATTACCCGACTCATGATCTCGAGTTGGCAGCTGTTATATTTGCCCTGAAAATATAGTGTCATTATCTTTTATGGAGTTCATGTTGATATCTACATAGATCATAAGAGTTTGCAGTATATATTCAAGCAAAAAAAGCTGAACTTGAGACAACGAAGATGGCTGGAATTACTGAAGGACTACGATGTTGATATCTTATACCATCGGAAAAGGCGAACGTCGTAGGCGATGCGTTGAGTCATAAGTCCATGTGGCGGTTTTGAAGCATGCGGAGTTGATAAGTTAGAGATGACCAAGGATCTATAGCGATTGTCCAGTCTGAGTGTGCGGTTACTTGACACAAGTGATGAGAGTGTTGTGGTTCAGAAAGCTACGGAATCATCGTTAGTAGCTGAAGTGAAAGTACGACAGTTTGAAGATCCCAAATTGGTTAAGATCAAGAAAGCCATCTCTTCTCAGAAAAAAGCAATTGTTAGAGATATCAAATGACGGAGTTCTCAAATATAAATGTGGATGGTATGTACCTAATGTTGGGGGGCTTCGCAAGCAAATTATGATAGAGATTCACTAGTCTCGGTATTTGGTTCATCCCGGTTCTACTAAGATGTACCACGACCTTCGTCAGTTATATTGGTGGAATGATATGAAGAATGATATTGCTACATTTGTGGCTCAGTGTCCAAATTGTCAGCAGGTTAAGATTGAACACCAGAAACTTGGTGGATTCCTTCAGAATATCGAGATCCCAACATGGAAATGGGAAGCTATTAATATGGACTTTATTACAGGATTGCCTAGTTTTTGTCGAAAGTTCGATTCCATCTGGGTTATTATGGATAGACTTACAAAATCAGCATATTTTTTACCTGTCAGAACTAGGTACACAGCTGAAGATTATGCAAGATCGTATATCAAAGAGATAGTTTGATTACATGGAGTTCCAGTTTCTATTATATCTGACATAGTTGCGTAGTTTACAGCTAATTTTTAGAGATCTTTCTAAGAAGGGTTGGGTACTCATATTAGTCTCAACACAGCTTTTCATCCACAAACAGATGGACAGGCCGAACGTATTATTCAGACGTTAGAGGATATGTTACGAGCTTAGGTATTGGACTTCAACGGAAGTTGGGAAGATCATTTGCCATTTATTGAGTTTGCCTACAATAATAGCTACCACTCTAGCATACAGATGGCACCATATGAAGCCTTATACGGGCGAAAGTGCAGGTCCCCTATCGGTTGGTTTGATGTCTGTGAAACGAAGTTGTTAGGACCTGAGTTGGTGCAACAAGCAGTAGAGAAAGTTAAGTTGATTCAGGAAAGGTTATTGACGTCTCAGAGCCGACAGAAGTCATACTCAAACAACCGACAGAAGTCATACTCAAACAACCGACGTAGAAAGTTTGCCATGGGAGATTGGGTATTTCTTAAGGTATCGGCTATGAAAGGCATAATGAGATTTGGCAAAAAAGGCAAGCTTAGCCCTAGGTATGTCGGGCAGTATCAGATCATGCAGAGAATTGGCCAAGTTGCTTATAAACTTGATTTGCCACCAGAGCTAGAGGCAGTCCATCCGGTATTCCATGTCTCCATGCTTCGTAAATGCTTAGACGATCCTTCTCGTATAACCCCTATTGAGGATATTCAAGTTACTGAGGACTTATCGTACGAGGAAGTTCCTATAGCCATCCTAGATCGTCAAGTTCATAAATTGTGAACTAAAGAGGTAGCTTCAGTTAAGGTATTATGGCGGAATAATAATGCAGAAAGAGATGACAATTGAGGTGAGTTATGGCTAACTTATCTTGATTATATATATATATATGTTGCTTAGATGGTCGTGCGAGGCCAAATTGTCATTGTTATGTTGTTGTGTGTGTACTTGCGTGGCTTTGGATATTGGTTTGAGCTACTCGATGTGTTTTAGATAGTCCTGTTTACAGAGAAAACTCTGCCAAAATTTTTAGAAATCCTGAGACTTGAGATATCCCTCAAGATTCGAGGACGAATGTTCTTAACGGGGGAAGGATGTTATACCTCGTGTTTTCGTGCGTTATCGTATCGTAGGGTGGCTAACATGATAAGAAGATAATGTTTTGAAGTTTTTAAATAGTATAATAGTCGTGTGTTAAGTTTTGAAGTCAAACGAGTGGTGATACGAAAGTCGACAAAGGTAGTCGCAAGTTACGTTTGTAAATTTCACTGAAATTTAGGTCAGATGTAGAAGTGCTTTTCTCTCAATCTACTTGGAGTTATGGGATGATTCACTAGAAAATGGAAGGTCTACAAGCCTAGTTTTTAGTGTATTTAACCTTTTGTCGATACGATATCGGAGTAGAGAGAAATTCGCATTTCCGTCCAGGGACGTAAACTGCCACAGTACAGAAACTTTGGTTGGTGGCTTAACATAAGCCAAGTATATATAGGACCCCTTAAACGATTTTCTCCTCATTTATTCCCCTTCAAAGACCTGGAAAACCCTAGATTACTCTCTTAAACATCCCTCCATCAATCACAACCCAATCCAAGAGTTAATCACATAACTCTAACGTAAGGAACAACATGGCAATCATAGAGTCGTCGATTTCTCGTTGTTTTGCTTTTCGGAAGAAAGCTTCGTCTTGAAGTTACTTGAGTAGCAGAGTATCCTTCATCTTTTGAGGTATGATTTAACCTTCTCTTCATCTCTTTGAGCTTTACAGGTAACTAAACCTAGAAATTTGGTGGAAAACCCCATAAAATAAGCTTTTGCAATTCTTGTGAACTCTTATGGGCTTGGCTTGATTGTTGGGCTGTTTTATATAGTTTTAACGTGTTATTTGGAGTTATGGTGGTATGGATAGGATCGTACTATTGAGGGGGAGTAGGAAAGTAGAATTTTGTAGTGTTTTGTGGGGAAATTCGGCTACAAAAGAGCCTACGAGCTTATGCTTGCGAGTTGCTCGCTTAAATGTCTAAGTGAAGATTTTCATGAGCTATGAGTTTGATTTTGATCTTGGATAGTTCATTTTGTGTAGGAATCCATTCATAAGGTATTCAAGGACCCGGAAGATGCGTATAACTCAATCAACAAGGTATGCAGGGTTCTTCTCTATATCTTTCGGCATGACTAGAACTGGAATGAACATTTATTGAATTGTTTCATCGAATTCGAATTGCTCTATTTCAAATTGATAAATATGATTAAATCTACCCTTTTCTCATGAATAACTCATATCGAATAAGATTTAAGTATTCTCATCTTCCCTTGTTCATCGCTCAAAGAGAACTAGAATTCTTTTATTTGTTCTTTCTCCGACATTCATATTGATCATGGTTATTGCTAGCTTGAACATGATGTATACTTCAAACAAATCTATACTACGTAACTTTCATGTTTCTTGTGCTGGTTGTCCCATAATTGGAAACCAAAGAACGTAGCGACAATAACGATAGTCGGAGGGTAACGACGATAGGTCACTCCGACTCTTCGTATGATATCTCTTCTGAGGTCAGTCTTGCATTGCACTTATATCTATGTATTTATTTTCATTACCGAGCTGCGCTATAGTTGGCCGGGTAGGCACTTATATGTGCATCTAGACATGTTTCTTCTTTACCGAGCCGTGTTGTAGGCGGCCAGGTAGGCATGTAGCTGTGCATCGCCACTGATCAGTTGGGCAGAGATGATGTTATGATGATGAGCTCACCCCACAAGGGATTTATTATTATTATATGATATGTATATACCTCCACAGTGACGAATGATTTTACGAGCACGCATTTACATTTATGTTGTGGTTATGGTTGCCCTCAATGTCCTTGAACAGAGTTTCAGGTTATTTCTAAATCTCTTCTCATATTATTTACATGATTTGTGCTTGTGCTTACCGCCCTACATATTCAGTACATATTTCATACTGATGTCTTTTGTGCGCTGTGTTCATGCCCACAGGTGCTGATAGATAGGCCGGCACGCCTCCGTAGTAGGACACCGAGATCTGCGGTTGAGTGTCGCACTCCACTTCTTCGAAGTTGCTGGTTCTAATTCCATAGGTACAAATGCATATGTATATGTATAGTTTTGGGGGTATGTCGGGGCCTTGTCCCGACCTGTTGATATTATGTTACTCTTTTAGAGGCTTGCAGACTACTTGTCAGTGTATATATGTTTTGCTTGGCCTTGTCAGCCCCCTGTACAGTTGTCATGACCATGATATAGCCTTGTTAGCCTTAGCTAATGTCACGCCCCAAATCGGGAGTAGCGTGACCGGCACTCGAAACCAAACTACGCCCGAACGAACCACAGTAAATCTGAATCTCTGGGGATTGACCCCCACTTACGTGGATGACGTCTAGTCAGGATATAAGTATATGAAAATACTGACTGTCTTAATTAAACTGGTACACACACATCCAAAATATATATACAATGGGTAAGTCGAGGAGGCTGCTTTTATTGTATAATGCCAACAGTAACCAACAGACAAATACGAGCCGACACAACTAACACATACATACTATGTACAGGGCTCGTCTACAAGCCACTAGAGATTATGTGACAGTACCATACAATAAAAAATCAAGGAGAGACTCCAAGGACCTGGCAACTCCAAACAAAAAGGGAGCTCACCAACAACTGATATTTGATCCTGTCTACTGGGGTACTTTGTCGGGTTATCGCTACGACGTACCTGCAGGCATGAATGCAGCGCCCCCAGACAAAGAGACGGCAGTACGAATAATGTACCGAATATATAAGGCAAAGTAGCAGCTGAAATGAAGTAATAAGCTACACTCTGGATAATTCAAGGCACCTGGAAGTACTCTACTTATGTTGCCCTTTGTCTGAGGAAAGATAACATGACTTTATAGATATAACTCCATAACCCGGGGGTCAGGCATAGGTAAGTCCATGACCCGTAGGCCAGGTACGATCAACTTCATGACCCGTAGGTCAGGTACAATCAACTCCATGACTCGTAGGCCAGGTGTGCGTATCTCCGTGACCCGTCGGTCAGGCAATAACTCTATGACCCATAGGCCAGGCGATAACTCCCTAACCTTTAGGCCAGGTGACAACTCCGTGACCCGTAGGCCAGGCGTATACCAATACATAAAGATGACTCGAATGTAACCTGATAGCCTATAAGTAGCACATACGCTATACCTCCTGACATTCCCTTATTTTGTATATCTCAATCAATCTTATGCTAGCTCCTAACTATAGAGAAGTACTACAATAGGGTTATAGTAACCCAAGTGCAATCTTTTTGAGTAGCACATTTTTGTGCGGATAGTCAAAGATGCATCAACAGTAGGGATCATGCCAATGAAAAAAAAGGGACAGCCTTAACATACTTGTTCGGTCTCCTACTACCTACGCTTATCCACCCGATCTTGTAAGTCTACATTCAAGAGGATTCACACTATCGTTAGACTCATCATCGTATACTTGTGTTAAGTGTTCCAATTAAACTATTTTATATCCTGCCGAAAATCGGGCAGCATTTCCTCTGTTTATATGCCTAGCCCGCAATCATAATCTAGCAACCAACAACAATAACAACAATACCAGCATCAACCATAATATTATCAATACCAATATATTCCATAAAATATTTCACACGATATTTGTCCAATTTTTCCACCAACAAATCCACTATACAATTATTCAACAACTCTATTTCCGTAAATAAACTTATATCCATATCAGTAAGGAGAGATTCATACCTTATTCTCGCTAGCACCGCGATATCCCTAATATTTTCCTTGAATTCCAACCAAGATTTATAGCAATACGATAGTATAATCGCAACTACGCGCTATCCGAACTTAAATCCGGAGGTTATACTTAGTTCGCGTTAAAATTTTGTGGAGGAAAGGTTGGGAGAATTTTCTAGAGAGTTTTGGATATTTTGAGAGGTGTTTTTGGATGAAAAATGAGGGGCAAAACCCCTTTTATAAGGTTCCAAAGTCGGTTCGTTACTGTAGCAGTTATTGTAGCAGCGCAGCTATTGTAGCAAGTCGGTTACTGTAACACGCGTTTCTGCTCTATCAGCCTAACTTGTAACGTCCATAATTCTCTACTCCGATATCGTATCAATGAGCGATTTATTGCGTTGAAAACTAGACTAGACGAACTTCATTTTAGGCTTTTGCTTTGCTTCAAAACTTCTCATATACTAAAAGATATCCTTTCTCAAATTTTGACAAAGTTATCTTACCAAATCTTATCTAACTTTTCTCTAAGGCTCTGAAAACTTAATCTCCCTGATTTACTTGTTCTCCAACCCTTCCACGACCTATTATATGAACCTAAACCCTCATAATCTTATGATAGCATATACAATCCTACATATCTTCTAACAATAACCCCGGATCCATGTTGGAATGACTAATACCTAGCGAACCTTAACGTACCAAACTGCGAGGTGTAACATTCCTCCCTCTTAGGAACATTCGTCCTCGAATGTTGAGTCCTTAGGAATTTCTACAAAAATTTTGCCAGAGTTTCCTCTGTAATTGTATCACTACTGTCTTGTCACAACAACCCAAATTATACAATGCCTCACAAGGTACCAACATCTATATCTATACTAGCCACTCACGGTTAAGAAATCCTTTTAAAGAAATGTTACGTACCTAGGGGTGCTGATGGCTCTGTTTGCACGTCTTCTGGAGGTGGAAATAAATGCAGATACCTAGACTTCATATCCTTCCCAGCTTCCCAAGTCATCTCTTCCCTGTTATTATTCCTTCACAAGACTTTGGCTGAAGCTACGTCCTTGGTTCTAAGTCTTCGGACTTGCCTATCCAGAATGGCAATGGGTACTTCTTCATAAGACAACTTCTCAGTAACATGGTCATCGTCTACATGCACAATCCGGGATGGGTCTCCAACACACTTGCGAAGCATGGACACATGAAACACTGGGTGGACGGATTCCAACTCTGAAGGTAAATCTAGTTCATAAGCTACTTGGCCTACTGCGGCGCACAATCTTATAAGGTCCAATATACCAAGGACTAAGTTTCCCCTTCTTGCCGAATCTCATCACGATCCAAGTTTTGCCGACGATTGTCTGCATAGGATTTCTGACGACTTTGAGCGGTTAGTAGTCGATCCTGAATAAGCTTAACCTTCTCTACCGCTTGCTGGATTAAATCTGGGCCTACTAACTTTGTCTCTCCTACTTCAAACCATCCAACTGGAGATCTACACTTTCGTCCATATAAGGCTGAATACGGGGCCATTTGAATATTAGAGTGGTAAATATTATTGTACGCAAGCTCAATAAGAGGCAAGTGGTCCTCCCAATTACCTCCAAAATCTAATACACATGCCCTTAACATATCTTCAAGGGTCTGAATAGTACACTCAGCCTGTCTGTCCGTCTGGGGGTGAAATGCTGTGCTAAGATTCACCTGAGTCCCTAAACCTCCTGAAAAGATCTCCAAAAGTTGGTCGCAAACTGTGTACCCCTGTCAGAGATAATGGATACAGGAACACCATGAAGTCGGACAATTTCCTTAATGTAAAGCTTCGCATAATCCACGGCAGAGTAAGTAGTCCTGACAGGTAGAAAATATGTTGATTTTGTGAGTCTATCAACAATTACGCATATAGAATTAGACCTACACTGAGATCGGAGTAAGCCTGAGATGAAATCCATATTAACTACTTCCCACTTCCAAGTCGAGATCTCCATAGCCTGTAGTAATCAGTCGGGCTTCTGATGTTCAATCTTCACCTACTGACAATTAGGACACTGAACTACGAACTCTGTTATATCCTTCTTCATTCCATCCCACCAATAAACCTCTTTGATGTCGCGGTACATCTTTGTTGACCCTGGATGGATAGAATAGCGAGAGTAGTGAGCCTCCGCCATAACCTTCTGATGTAACCCTGCAACATCGGGAACACACAGCCTACCTCGATACCGAAGGACTCCATCTCTAGTAATTTCGAATGGTGATTTCTTTCTTTGTGGAGTTGTGTCCTTGTAACGAGTTAATGAAGGGTCTTCATACTGACACCGTTTCACCTCGACTACTAAGGAGGATGTGGCCGTAGTTTGAATAGCGACTCCTGCATCTCTCGAATCTATTACCCTGACCCCTAAGTTGGCTAACTGAAGAAGCTCATGAGCCAGCTCCCTTTTTCCAGCCCGCATATATGCTAAGCTACCCATAGATTTGCGGCTGAGGGCGTCTGTTACCACATTCGCCTTCCCTGGGTGGTACAAAATATCAACATCATAATCTTTTAGCAACTCTAACCACCACCTCTACCACAAGGTTAATTCTTTCTGCTTGAAGATGTACTGAAGACTCTTATGATCTATATAGATGTCAACATGAACACCATACAAGTAATGTCTCCAGATTTTAAGGGCATGAATCACGGTACGCTAGCTCTAGGTCGTGAGTCGGTAGTTCTTCTCGTGCAAATGATCTGCATGTTCAGACTCTAATCGAGAATAAACCAAAATATCGTCTATAAACACAATCACGAACAGGTCCAGGAAGGGTCTGAACACACGGTTCATCAAGTCCATGAATACAGCTGGAGCATTAGTTAATCCGAAAGACATAACAAGGAACTCGAAATAACCATATCTAGTCCTAAATGCTATTTTCAGGATGTCCTTCCCCCTGATCCTGACCTGGTGATAACCTAACCTCAAATTTATCTTTGAGAAATATCTGGCACTCTGCAGTTAATCAAATAAATCATCTATCCTCGGAAGTGGATACTTATTCTTAATTGTCACCTTATTTAATTGCCTGTAATCGATACACATCCATAGCAAACCATCCTTTTTTCTTACGAACAATACTGGGGTTCCTCACTGTGACATACTAGGCCTGATAAAGCCCTTCTCTAGTAGATCCTTCAATTGTTCCCTCAACTCTTTCAATTCAGCAGGGGCCATCCTATAAGGAGGAATGGATATCGGCAGAGTTCCCAGTAGTACATCTATAGCGAAGTCAATTTCTCGCTCTGGTGGGAGACTTGGGAGCTCATCTGGGAACACATTCGGAAACTCATTAACTACCGGAATGGACTGAAGGGTCCGTGGTTCCGCGTTTGTATCTTGAACTCGGATATATGGTAGATATACCCCCTTCGAAATCATCTTCTTTGCCTTGAGATAGGAAATAAATCTACCCTTCGGCGAAGCCGTATTGCCTTTCCACTCCAAAACTGGTTCCCCCGGGAAATGGAAAGTGACAGTCTTCGTTCGACACCCCACATTAGCATAAACAGAAGCTAACTAATCCATCCCCGTAATAATATCAAAATCGACCATCTGCAATTCTATGAGATCTGCTATGGTTTGACGACCACAAATAATTACGGCACAACCACGATAATTTTTTCTAGTAATAACAGGTTCACCCACGGGTGTGGACATAGAAAATGGCTCATTCAACAATTCTGGCGCTATATCAAGTTTTCCTGCAATGAGTGGGGTGGCATAAGATAAATTGGACCTCGGATCTATCAACGTGTAAATGTTATATGGACAGACTGTTAACATACCTATCACAACGTCTGGTGAGGATTCCAAGTCCTGACGACCTGCCAAAGCGTAGATGCGGTTCTGAGCCCCGTCTGCACCAGAAGCTCCTCTCCTTCCCCGGCCTCTACCGACTAATGACTGAGGGTCGCACCCGGAGGGACGCACGGATGCAGATGACCCTGCTTCGCATCCCGTTTGGCCGAGCCATACCACCCGGGCCTCCCTTCGGACGGAGCGCTCGCACAAAGTGATCCGGGCTACCACAACCAAAGCAGGCATTCGACCCAAACTGTCAACGACCACGGTGCGCCCTACCATAATTACCACATACCTGTAGAGCTGGTCTGCTCCGTCCTGAACTCCTCTGCTGCTGTGGCCCTGACATACGGGAGCTCTCACCCGGTCCAGATGTAATATAATACCCTTATTTGTATCCCTGAGTCTAAACTGATAGTGGCCTAAATGGCCTACCCTGATACTAGGGCCTGAAACTCCCCCTGCTATCACCCTGCTGACTAATAGTCCTAGCCCTCTTATGATGCTCCCTCTCCATGCTTTCAACTGTCCGCCGCTGAAGTCTACGTTCCTCGCAATTCTGTGCAAAGGCTTGGATACGAGCAACGTCCATATTATCATTCACAGCCACAGTGGTACAAGCCTCGACATAGTCGGGGTGCAAACTCGCCATGAACCTGTGAATCCTGGCCCTCAATGAATCAAAGAAAGATGGTGCGTATTTGGCTAGGGAATCAAATCGGAGGCAATAATCTCGAACGCTGGAACTACCTTGCTGGACTGTCAAGAACTGATCTAACCTCGCCTCTCGTACCTCCAATGGTAAATAATGATCAAGAAAGGCCTCCAAAAACTCAGACTAATGCGCTGGGGGTGCCTCAGAACCTTTGGCATGCTCCCACGGCTCATACCATAAGACCGCTATATCACGAAGCCCGAAAGCCGCTAACTCGCTCGCTCGCTCGTAGTACGCACGACTCGAACATACGCCGGCTCTTGTCAACGAAATTCTGCGGGTCCTCATCCTGTTTAACCCCTGAGTGCTCTGGAGGGTTAAGTGCTAAAAACTTACGAACCTCGACCTGGGACCCATCGGTCACCGGCCCAGCAGATGCTCGACCGCCTCTCGTGTCATCACAACTGGGCCGAATAAATGCACCGCCCTCCTAAGGTCCTCGGTCCGTCAAGACGTGTGCGAAGCATCGGAGCGTCGCCTCCCGCAGTTCCCGAGCGGTGGAGTCATCGACGATGGGCCGGCAGAAACCCCATCCCGGCTCCCGGCGCCGGGCCTCCGTCGGCGGTGTGTTCCCATCCCTCACTCACCGTCGTATCACCTCTCCGATTAGCTATAGCCTTCCTCATTACCGGCATAGCTATATAAAAATATGGGAGGGTAAGTTTAACTTAAATTTCCTATGACTTGGCTCTACAACACGATGTAGATCTGGAAGAAAGGTAACCAGTTCCTAAATGCCCTATAGCTTCCTGTTTATATGATGCGGTGCACAACACATCTATAAATAAGACTCTACTAGACACAGCTTGTAGACTCCCTAGGACAGACCTGCTCTAATACCAAGTTTGTCACGCCCCAAATCGGGAGTAGCTTGACCGGCACTCGAAACCAAACTAGGCCTGGGCGAACCACAGTAAATCTGAATCTACGGGATTGACCCCCACTTACGTGGATGAAGTCTAATCTGGATATAAGTATAAGAAAATACTGACTGTCTTAATTAAACTGGCACACGCACATCCAAAATATATATACAATGGGCAAGCCGAGGAGGCTGTCTTAATTGTACAAAGCCAACAGTAACCAACAGACAAATACGAGCTGACACAACTAACACACAGACATACTATGTACAGGACTCATCTACAAGCCTCTAGAGATGATGTGATAGTACCATATAATAAAAAATCAAGGAGAGACTCCAAGGACCTGGCAACTCCGGAAAAAAAAAGAGCTCACCAACAGCTAATAACCGATCTTATCTACTGGGGTGCTTTGTCGGGTTGCCGCTCTGTACCTGCAGGTATGAACGTAGTGTCCCCAGACAAAGGGACGTCAGTACGAATAATATACCGAATATGTAAGGGAAAGTAGCAGCTAAAATTGTCACACCCTAATTTCCGGTAGGGCGTGATGGGCACCCGACCCTTATTTAGGGCCGAGCGAACCCGCTGACTCACATAATACTCATAATCACGCTGACTATTAAATCATGATACAATTACATAATGAAAATTTGGCGAAAAATAATATGCTTTTTGCCATTCTCGTATCAATGAAAATCTGTAACATATAGAATTATACAGAACTTATAATGCAATGCGTATTAACTCGTCGGCTTACATAGCCACTTACATAACCGACATATTATCCCCACGACACTGTCTGCAAAGTCTCTAACATATACAAACTGTCATAACATAATGCTCTGACTCGGTAGCGCTCCGGAGGAACTGGAGCTCGCCAATCCCGCTAGAATGTCTCCCTACTAAAGTCTTGACTCATGCGGGTGTACTGCACGCGGCATGAAACGCGGCCCCGAAGAAAGGGGGATCGATGCGAAATATGTACGAGTATGCGCAAAGAGAATACGAACGCAATCATAATCGAAGTAAGGTATACAGAACGTGAGCATAATAACCCAAATATCAGAATACTTAAATCCGAAATACAAATCATACATAAGTAGTACGGAAGGCAAATATAATCATCAGAACGCCCAAAATGCTTAGTTTATTTGAAAAATATTTCTGACTCACATATACGGGAAATAGAACATATCATATAAACTAATGTTAACCGAATGCTGAGGGACGTACGGCCTGATCCAGAAATACTATAATAACCATAAACATACCTTAGCGCATCATAACATCATGACCGGTCACGTGAGATGCCATTAACCGATGTGGGATTGGCCTAAACCAATATGGGATTGGCCTAAACCAACGATGTGGGATTAGCTAAACAGTGTGGAATCTTACCTCATCACTGGGTTTGCCCCACCATTGGGTTTGCCCCACCACCGGCTCTGATTTCAACAAATCACATATTCCAGAATCCATACATACAACTATAACGTAGCATACATACACAGCACCCGACCGAAAGGGGCTCGGCGTACTGGACTCATCATACAGCATAACATAACATAGTGCACACAATAACATAACTAGCCAGGACTTGGAAAAAAATGACCACGGAATGCATAAACATAATCGTAAGTAGCCATATGCATACAAATCTCACATATACACATACCGCGGTCAAGAATCCAGCGGTCGATGTCCATATTACCGCGGCCCGAAATCCAGCGGCGACATCACTCAACATACCAAACCGAACCTCAGAAATCATAGTCACATATCGAAATCACATGCATATGAGCAAATAAATAATTAAGTTACTTTCCAAAATTCGATGACCAAATATAGTTACTAACATCGGAAAGTGCAGAAACAAGTTTCGGATTTAACGGAATTAGTATACGAAAGTTACAACCTTCGAAATCGTTCTTGTGTCAAAATGTATTATCAAACTCGGAAGTAGTTAAAATCACTATTTTATAGTAATCAGAGCGATGGTCAAAAGTTTCCTTTTTAAAATCACACAAATATACCAAACAGGGCGACATAGGGAGATCTCGGGATGCGTGGGCCCCACCTCGGTCAAATTGTGTGCGGCGTACTGACTATGGTCGTTAGGCCTTACGAGGTCATATACGAAGGATTCTGGCCCTCCAATATCATTTGGGCAAGCTACGGATGTTTAAGCACTTCTTCAAAAAAAGATATTTTCAATTCAATTTCTTGAATGAAAAAGGGCCAAAGAGGCTCGGATTCCGAGGTAAGTCGTCCCAAAACTCGTATCCTAGCCTAACATACCTAGGACATGCAAGAGAAGGAATGAGCAAGCTTTACATACCTTTTCCCGCTTTTTACGCTATTCCAAATTCAAGTTCCAAACTCACGAAAATGTGATTGGTCACGTTTGCAAATGTTAATTATAATACTTAAGAACTCAAGTTTAAATTAACACTTGTCTATAAAATTTTCGGCAGCATCTCCTTTGTAAGTATACCATCCCCGAGAATCTAACTCGGCCAAATCAACAACAACAACACCAACAACAATACCAACAATATCAACATCGATCCAAAACGCATTCTAACATAAGAAATCTTCCTTTCTACATGCAGTACATCAACTTTCGATCAACTACGCACATTCAAACCAATATCAAAGCGTTTACATATTCATTTACTAATTCAAGATCATTCAAACATAATTCAAAACATTTTAAACAACATACAAAATGGTCCCGACAATTCCATCAAACCATAGTCTACCCGAAACCTCCATTTCAACAAGGGGACATTCTCAACACATTTTATCTTCCAAATTCATCAACTATCCCAACAACACACACATTAACAACATTATACTCATAAATAAAGAAAGCGACACTAGCATCTCATTGGCTTCCAAATCAGCCCGTGGCGATTCCGTCATCAATTTAAGTTATCAAATTCTCGTTCCCATACAAAATACATAACCACGTCGACTAACACATTACGCAGAGAAATTGTTCCATCGTTTACACACCTGACACACACACACGGCCCATGTCCAACATTCACAACTTGAACCAAAATCATCAAACTTTCATTTCCGATGTAGAGTCCACAACCACAACTAGAATACTACACAAAATTAACTCATCTTGCTTTATACCACACGTACACACGGCCATACATGCATACATACCGATACCTGCTAACTTTCATATTTTCATGAATTCTATCCGTTTCTACTTACTACACACATAAATGAACCCTTCATAACATATAAAAATAGATGAATTCTTACCTCTTTCCTTCAACTCTTCACTTGACCAAGGCGTGCTCGCCTAAAACGAATAACTTATCGACCCAAACAACTATACCACGTTGAAGGGGCCTTTGAATTAGGAGGAATACATGAAGAAACTAATTTTTTGGACAAGATTTCATGGGGGTGATTTCACCTTTTCACCCGCCGAATGGCCTCTACTTCTCCCTCTTTTTTTTTTTTTCAAGTCTTTCTTGTGTTAAAAGATGAATGAGTGCATATATATATACTTAGTAATTGCCAATGACAAATGGACACGTATCCTTAACGAAATTTCTAAAATTATCATAAAGATGACTTATTTGTCATCTTTTTCATTCTTTTTCTTTTTTTTTTTTTTTTTTTATTCAAGACCACCAACTTCTCAATTCCAATTACGCCTTAATCTTTCCACAATATTACCATAAACTCTTTTGTGAATTTCCATTTTTACCCCTCGACTTTCCTCGATATGATCATTTTGCCCCCCAGCCTTCCACATTATTTCCATGACCCACTTTTGTGAATTTCTCTTTGCACCGTCCATCACAATATTCTATACCAATCATGTTCACAATTAATATTCACCAACAACTTGTACATTAAAATCGTCTTGGAAAATAGTCTTACTGCTAATTTCTCACAAGTACCTCGGATTTTCTAAACGTGCAAATTACGGGCCATAACAAAAATGAAGTAATAGGCTACACTCTGGATAATTTAAGGCTCCTGGAAGTACTCTACCTACGTTTCCCTTCATCTGAGGCAAGATAACATAACTCTATAGATATAACTCCAGGACCCGAGGGTCAGGAATAGGTAGCTCCATGACCCATAGGCCAGGTACAATCAACTCCATGACCTATAGGTCAGGTACAATCAACTTCATGACCCTTAAGCCAGGTATGTGCATCTCTGTGACCCGTCAGTTAGGCGACAACTCCGTGACCCGTAGGCCAGGCGACAACTCCGTGACCCGTAGGCCAGGCGTATACCAACACATAAGGATGACTCGAAGGTAACATGATATCCTATAAGCAACACATACGCTAAATATACCTCCTGACATTCCATTATTTTGTACTCCCCCCATTCTAAAATAAGTGTCTCTTTTAGCTTATCCACACCCCTTAAGAAATTGCTCACTCCTAGAAAATTAAGAGTGTTTTTTACCAACTTACCCCTAATTAATGCTTAGAAAAAGAAAAGTTATTTAATGATTCTTGATTATTAATAAGGGTAAGTTTGGAAGAATAGGATCAATTTTGTCTTGAAATCCTAAAGCGTCACTTATTTTGGAACAAAATAAAAAGCCTAAAAGGACACTTATTTTGGAATGGAGGGAGTATATCTCAGTCAATCTTATGCTAGATCCTAACTAGAGAGATGTACTACAATAGGGTTATGGTTACCCAAGTATAATCTTTGTGAGTAGCACATCTTTGTGCGGATAGTCAAAGATGCATCAACAGTGGGGATCATGCCAATGAAAAAAAGGGACAGCCTTAACGTACCTGTTCGGTCTCCTACTACCTACGCTTATCCGCCCAAGCTTGTAAGTTTACATTCAAGAGGATTCACACTATCGTTAGACTCATCGTTGTATACTTGTGTTAAGTGTTCCAATCAAACTATTCTATATCTTGCCGAAAATCGGGCAGCATCTCCTCTGTTTATATGCCTAGCCCGAAATCATAATCCAGCAACCTACAACAATAACAACATCAACCACAATATTATCAATACCAACAAATTTCATAAAATATTCCACACGACATTTGTCCAATTTTCCACCAACAAATCCACTATACAATTATTCAACAACTCTAATTCCGTAAATAAACTTATATCCATATCAGTCAGGAGAGATTCATACCTTATTCTCACTAGCAAGGCGATATCCCTAATATTTGCCTTGAATTCCAACCAAGATTTACAGCAATACGATAGTATAATCACAGCTACGCGCTGTCCGAACTTAAATTCGGAGGTTAAACTTAGTTCGTGTTAAAATTTTGTGGAGGAAAGGTTGGAAGAATTTTCTAGAGAGTTTTGGATATTTTGAGAGGTGTTTTGGATGAAAAATGAGGGGCAAAACCCCTTTTATAAGGTTCCAAAGTCTGTTCTGCATCTCATGGAGGGAAAAGCCAAAATGTAGTTGTCTTGTTCGCCTGTGCGCGAGGAAGGTCTTTTTCCTTTCTCCTTCCATTGCTTGCTAGGTTCGCTTTACAAGAAAGGGAAGGCATCCGGCCTCTCCTGCTGAGCTAGGCGCCGGGGCCCTAGATGCGCTAGCGATTGGCACATAGGGGAATGGTTGCCCGAGTTTCTCGGCAGTATCCGCACCCTCGCGTTCATTATATCTCTTTTGTAGGCTATTCGTAGCACGCATTTACTACTCTGTCGGTATAACTTGTAACGTCCATAATTCTCTACTCCGATGTCGTATCGACTAGCGATTTATTGCGTTGGAAACTAGATTCGACGAACTTGATTTTAGGCTTTTTCTTTGCTTCAAAACTTCTCATATACTAAAAGATATCCTTTCTTAAAGTTTGACTAAGTTATCTTACCAAATCTTATCTAACTTTCCTCTAAGGCTTCAGAAACTTAATCTCCCTGATTTACTTGTTCTCCAACCATTCCACGACCTATTACATGAACTTAAACCCTCATAATCTTATGATAGCATATACAATCCTACATATCTTCCAACAATAACCCCGGATCCATATTGGAACAACTAATACCTAGCGAACCTTAACGTACCAAACTGCGAGGTGTAACAGCTACATATATATGTATGGGTTGTTGTTGGGTTTTTTCTGCGTGCAGGTTGATACATCTAGTTCTTGTTAGCGTCATTTAGCGGCCTTATCAGCCCATTATTCATACTACATGTCACAGATGCCATGGTTGGTTCTCTCGAGCCTTCGCGTGCCGGGTGCCGGGTGTCGGCCACAGCCCCCAACGTGGGGTGTGACAACATATATACAACACATATATAATTTTATATATATAACCCTATCTCTTGCTCTTTTTTGTTTTTGTTTTTAAGAAGAGCTAAATAAGTATACAATGAAAAGGCCTGAATCCTTTTTTAGAGCATTGCAACAATTTTAAAAAATAAACAAAAAATAAGAAAGCAAATGATCCGTGTAAAAATGTAGATTTTATGGAGCTTGGGCAGAAAGAGAAAATACATGCTCTAGAGTAGAGTAATATGTGGAGCTTTTAACTTTTGAAAAAATTTCTTTGATAGTTGCCAAGTGTCCTTCACCTTTTTTTTGGGGGGGAGGGGGGGGGGGATATAATTGCCATCAAATTTTCCACAATTTACCAAAATACATACATGTAATTATGTAAATAAAGACCAAAATAGGGGCAAAAATAAAAATTTTGAGGTTGTGAGGACTACAAAACTCATGGATTCTCACTTGTATATAATTATAATATTTTGCTTAGTTAGATGAACAGCGTGATTAAAAGTGAATGATTATATTGATTTTGACAAAAAAATATTAGAATTAGGAAAAAATGATGAAAGCATTCGAATGAATTAGGCAGGTCTTACCTCTTTGATGTTCAAGTTCTTGAATATGGGATTCTAGGATTTTCTTCGTTCAAGATGGAGTCTCAAATAATAATTTATGGATTCTTAAGGTTTAACCTTGTTAATAAGAGTATTGGAGAATTGGAATCAACATTAAAACACCATTAAAACTCACCTTGAAGGGTTTTTGATGCCTTAGACGAGTTTTACCTTAAACTAGAACATTTTTCGTACTTGGGGAAATTGGGAAAATAAACCCAACCTTAAATACTTAATAAATATGAAGTCTGAAGAATCCCTACTCGTGTGTCACCCGTGTGACGCATGGATGCCGCATAAGGCTAAAAAAAAGCTCTAAGAGGGTGCTGGCATGCTCCACCTACACGACGCGTGGTGCCGCACACTCCCTTTAGTCAAATGGGCATAACTTTTTGTATAGAGCTCTGTTTGGCTGGTCCATATATGTATGGAAAGATACTTCAAAGGGCTGCAACTATCATGTTTTAAGTTTTCTTAAATTCCCAACGTATTTTCAGGTATGCAGGTTGTAAGGCAGACTTACCTTAACCTTGGTTGATTCTATCGAAACAGAGTGTTACATTTCTCCTTTAATATTTTGATTCAAGAAAATTTAGTATTAAATTATTGCTTTAATTCTTGGTGTGCTGCAAAATTTTGTGAAAATTTCATCCATATGCTGGTTTGAAATGAATATGGTGGTTTCAACCAAATTTACGTGATAGAATGTAATGAATTAATGCAATGAGTTTTCATTCTCTCTTCGATTTTCTCTTCCGCTTTTTCTATTCCATAACATTTGTAATGTGATAGACGTATATAATGATAATCGTTCTATATATCATAAGAGAAAAGGACTCCTTGTAAGGAAGTTGGATAATTGTGTTTTCCTTTTATGTCGTATCCTTACAACTTAAGGTTTCAAAATGTTCAAAACATTAGATATGTCGATAGTATTATACAGAAGAGGAGAACATGAGGGGCAAAATTTAGGTTTGTTTATTTCATGTTTCTCTTTTCCGGATTAGATGTTAAAAAATGATGGTCATATCATATGTTGGTAAGGTTTTATTTTGGAAGTGTCCAGTGCAATATCTTATTCTTACACACACGAAAATATATGAGAAACTTCTAATCCTTCCCCGATCCATACTCTCGAGTTATAAGTTTGGTTTTCTTCTAAAAAAAAAAAAAGCCTGCACAGATTGCCCGACGAATACTTTGGATTTGTTCGAAAAAGAAGCAAGGCTATGAATACCATGACCAACCATCGATAAAGAGGAACCTTTCCATTTTTTTTTTTTGCCTTCAAGCATCCATAATACATCAGATTGAAAATGACATATCGATAGAAACTGATGACACCTTTAGAAAAATGAACTTTTCAAGTTTTTTTCTCCAAATAAAGCCCGCAAATACCGCCCGACTCGTCATCTTTTTAGTTTTATATGCTTAAGGGAACTTTATTATGCTTAAGGGAAGTTATTTCCTCGGGCATTTTTTTTTTTATTAAATTTTTTTGTTACTTAAGGGGTAGGGGAAGGGGATTTGAACCCTCACCAACAAAGTAAAAGTTCAGGTAGCCAATCATCTGAGCTACTAGATCCCTACTTTCCTTGGGCATTCACTATTGATTCTAAGGTATTTTATTTATTTAGTATCTCAAAGTGTATAATTACGAATTAGTAAATATGGTACGAGACATTTACTAGATCAGGACCCCACCCCCTTATTTTTATTATGAAGGTTTCTATCCAAATCACTCAACTATTATGGGGAGGTGCGGAAATCCGTTAGAAAATATAAAAATATTATAATCAATACATAAAAACTAAAATTTGTGTCTACTATTTGTAGTACGAAAAGTTTTGTCGAGTTATATATAGATATATGAAGAGTTTTGAAGCTAATTGAAATTCTTTTTTATAAGTATATGTATATACACGAAGAATTAATCTATTATTATATTTTATTTGAGACTTTTCGAATTACTATAAGCGAAATGAAACTCGATGTCATAATAAAACTAAACTACCAAAAGTGGTAGGCTTTTATTAATTTATTTATTTATTTTTTATATGGATTTTTCTTATATTTTATTTATGGATTTTTCTTTCATATGTAGGTCTCACATTATATATATATAGGTTTTTGACCGTACAATTTTTTTATATTTAATATTGGACTAAATTATTTTTTTCAAAAAAATTGGTTCGTGAAGTTTTTTAATTTCTAACCGCTCTTCGCGCTGATAAGTTGACTGTTTGGCCGATAATATAATACATTATTATAGTTCTAGCCTTATACGCGTCGCTTCTCGTCATCGGCCGGTCATACTTGTAAATCAGGTGGAGTTTGTTGACAAGAAGAGTAGTTCGAGGTCGAGGGCGAACATCTGCTGCTATTCATTCTCTCCAAGGAGGTACATTTGCCATCCATGACATCGTTTTCTCTGTGTTCTATCTTATAATTCGATTCGGACATAATAATTGATGATTGCAAAGGTCAATTTAGTTTTCTTTTTCAATTGGATTGTAAAAAGGTGGGTTGGGTATTCCAGATCTCAATCCATGTTTTGTTCTCTGTCCTTTCATCTTACGTTTTAGTTTAATGAGAGAGTTAAAGCAGTAGTTGTTAAATGAGTACGGTACTTCTCCATTTGGTGGCTAATTTCCCCAAAACATCATGTATTCTTTTAGGCTTACACTTCACCTTGCCAAACACTAATTAAACTGAAACTAAAAATTAGGTGCTTTCTCTAAGAAACATACTAAACCTGAAAATGTTTTATCTAATGTTCTATTTGCAAACAAGCACATCCTTGGATAGAATACCTTAGATTGTTAACACTCTTTGTGATTCCAAATTTAAGAGTAGATTACAACTGAAGCTGAAATTCGTTACTCAATTATAATCTCCAGCCGAAAGGGAAGTAGGCAATTATATACATTTTGAGGTCTTCAATCTTCAACATCATTGAGATCTTAAGGAGAAAACTATTGTAGTAAAGTTGTTTGTAATGATCTCAATTTGTTAGAGGCATGTGAGTTGGTTGACAATCAAAAGTGGGCAACTAGTTGACGCAACATCACTCTGTTAGCAATATAAACAGAGGAAAAATGTAAACCCAGGCAGTGAAGAATTAACCAAAAATCTCATTTTCTCAATCTAATTTTCATGTTCTTCTTCTCAATTCTCCCTCCTAATTCTCCTCTATCTCTCTATTTATCTTCCTTTCTGTCTCTTTCTTGCTATCGCTTATCTTTATCAATCTTCCTCGTCTTCTCCTAAAGTCTCCATAAGTCACTGCCAAGTTCATTGGTGAGGGTTACAACTGTGACTTATTTTGGTTTAAAGTACTTTAGATCTCATTTCGTTGAAAATCAATGTAATTCTACTTTGAGTTCAAACAATGAAAAGCTCTCTTGCCTATGTAATGATCCTTGAGGTTAGGATTATTACAATTTGTATCTGAGCATCCTTTTACGGCACCATTTCATTCCACCATATTGGTAGGACATTAAGAGAGTCAAAATGTAAATCGGCACATCCATTGCTTTTAGGAAATTTTGGCCGTGGAGAAAGGAGTCAACACTGGAATCAAACAAGAAGTTAGAGATGAATGAACATAGCCTAAAACAAGTGATTTTGCAAGGGTAAGTGTTTTGGACCCGGGAAAGCCATATGAAGAGGTTTATAACATTGAAGTGCTTATGATTATGAATTCTAATGTGAAGAAGGTAGAGGGTGAGAAAACATGGAGAAGCCTAACTCTAATGTGTGTAGTCTCAAGCCTTGCTCAACAAGTCTTCGATTGGTTCCTTACTAAACTTCTTCTCATTGGATGTGATATATTTGTTTTTGAATATATGGGTAAATGGTACGAAATGCCACCAGGTACAATGAGACAACATTGGTGGAGTTATCTGATAGATGCTACCATTTTTGAGAACTCTGAGAGGTCTCCTGTCGATTGTAAAATCTTGGAGTGTCCATTTCACCTGGCTTGAGCATACCTCCGAAGCAGAATTTGAGACGGTAAACCTGGCACATAAGCTTCTTCCTCTGTTGCCTCATGGAAAACCTCTCCTCCAATCAGTACTAACTTTTCTTCTGAGGGTTCTTTTGTGAAGAAGTGGTTAAAACGCAAACAAGAGAACATTAATCTACCATCTCTATGAGGTTTTAGCTCTTGATAACCCGTTGAGTGATCATCATAAACTTCCCTAATAGTTTGAAAGAGATTTCCTTCCCGTGCTGATCCAAGTAGCAAAAACTGTTGCCCACTCTTTTAGCAATAGAAACTTTAAAGTTAAGGCTTCCTTGAACTTTTGTCGAGACATGTATGAAGAAGGTGTTGTTCGTGTTATAACTACGTTGGTATTACTTGGCTCTCATGGTTCTGTTCTCGCTAGGTCATTTGTTGAGATTGACAATAATTGTATGCTTGAGTCATTATTTGTTTCAAAGGCAATCAAATGCACAGGGATGATCTAGTGACACATGTTGCTAATGTTAATACTTCAACTGTTGGAGATGGCACTACGTTTGCAATTTTGCTTGCTTTGCAATCTTTCTAGAAGGTTGCAAAACTATTGCCGCTAGTGTAAATGTGATGGAATTGCATTTCTAATATGGCCATTGGTGTTGTTACTGGTGATTTGAATAGCAAGGGATTCTTGATTAACATCCAAGAAGAGGTTACACATGTGGCCACTCCCTCTGCTGATGATGATCATGAAATTACAGAACTAATAACTCAAGCAATGGGAAAAGTTGGGAAGTAAGGCGCGAGTATATTTGCAATGAGAATACCTTGACTGATGAGTTGAAAGTGGTGGGAGGTATGAGGCTTGGTTGTGCTTATAAATACTCTTATTTTACCATCAAATGAGAAGACTCAAAAATGTGAATGGGACAACCACCGGTACTTCCTCATGACAAGAAAATCTACTGCTTGAACCCACTCCTTTGGATATTAAATATTGATGTTAAGAGAACCATGCCTTTGTTAATTGTTGGTGAAGATGTGAAAAGTAATGCATAGCCTGCTTAGAGCTTGTTTGGCCAAGATTCTAAAAACTGCTTAGTTTGAGCACTTTTATCAAAATAGCTTTTCAGACAAGTACTAGAAGCACTTTGTGTTTGACAAATTCATTTAGGAAGTGTTTTTTTAGCATTTGAGACACAAATTGTGTTTGGCCAATCTTTTCAAAAAGTGCCTATGAGCCTCAAATTACGAAAAATATAGTATTAAAGTTCATTTTACAGATTTTATAATTTAAATAAAGAAAATCCTTATGAAAGACTTTAATTAAGTGTTTATTTAGTTAAAAATTTTAAAAGGGGGAGAGGAAAAGAGAATTGTTATTATATTTGAGATATATAGGTTAAATTAATGAGAGATAATTTGGTAAACACAAATTTTTGGTAAGTGTATTTTGTCACGAAGAAATTGATTTTCAGCTTCTGCTTCTTTGTAGCTTCTCCTCAATGGCATAAAAGCTGCTTCTGTTGCTGCTCAAATTTCTTTTTTTCTTGTTTGTTTTTGGCCAAACATCTTAAGTCTCCAAAAAAGTATTTCGAAATAAAAAAGTGGTTTTGACTTCCTAGAAGCTTGCCTAGGTGTGAATATCATTTAAAGAAGGTAGGGTAGGTGAGGGAAACACACACACCAGACTCCTTTTGAGACACAATTGTCCAGATAAAGTTGAGTCTTCGTTAATGGATATTTTGGTTCCCCTTAATAGGGATTTCTTAAGATGCACAGGCTCATTGGCCATTTAGGAAGTTTGGTGTCATCTGTTTAGCTTCTTAAGTTTGGTTTTTCATTGGAGCTAGAATTCACATAAGAGGGTGGATTTGGTAATGCAGATGCGACAGTAGGCCCCACAATGTTCCATCCATTCATACTAGCAATCAGATAGTGTGACTCTTTCTTTCACCTCAGAGGATTTTTGACCAACAACCAAAACTATGGATTGATAGGGTGACAGGAAGATAATAATGTAATGGAGAAAGAAAGGTTCCAAAAAGTAGAGAACCTATATGTTTTTGGTGGGAGGTGGCAGATATCCCATGGAATTAGTCGAGGTGCGCGCAAGCTGGCTCGGACACCACGGTTATAAAAAGAAAGTAGAGGACCTACACGAAAATATGGTTCTCTACGAAATAACACCAATCATCTATATACATAGGCACCTTACGGATACACCCAAAAAAAAAACGAGAGACTATTTTCCAACTTAACAAAATCACTATCGACTCCTTCAAATGCTCTGATGTTTTTCTCTCTCCAAAGAACCCACATTGTGGCTAATGAAACAACATCCAAAGCCCTTGGTCTTATCTTCCTCCTAAAGACCCAACTATATGACGCCTACTTTACTATGCCCGTTATCACCTAAAGTAGACCAAACCACTTTGGGATTACTGAACACAATCGCGTAGTCACCTAGGAATGCATCAAAGATGATCAACATTTCCCCCACATCTACATGTAGCACCAACTAACATAGATGATCCTCTTTTTCCTCAAATTCTCTGTTGTCAGGATCACTCGCCATGCTGCCAGAATGTGAAGAAACACACCTTTCTAGGCATCCTGGTAATCTATATAGACTGATATGGAAACTCTAACTCCTTTCTCACTAACAAGCTCTGGTAATAAGATTGTGAACTAGCACCGTCCATACTTTTAGGCCATCTCCACAAGTCAGAAGTGTCATTCGATGCATTACCTATACTATAGATCAACCAGACATTGAAATTCATCCAATTCCGAATCCCCACATGTATCCCACGAATCTGTCGTATAGTTAATTTTTTTGGCACAAGATTTTGTATGTGTTAGGAAAGAAAAAGTTTATTTCCTTCTCTCTACACCACCTATGCCCCCAAGAACTGATCTTGCATCCATCCATCCTCTACCCTAAAAGGAAAGAAAAAGTTTATTTCCTTCTCTCTACACCACCTATGCCCCCAAGAACTGATCTTGCATCCATCCATCCTCTACCCTAAAGAAATTATGACCATTGAATTCTTCCCACTCCTTTATAATACCCTTCCAAAGGCAGCTTCCAAACGGAGCTATGATATTTCTAATCCTCCAACCCCTTTCCATCGTTCAATATTTCTCCATTATTACTCCCGACGTACAAGATTCACCTCTATCCCAAATCTTTAGATTCATTTTCTTAGTAAAGCGTTTTTGAACACTTTAAAATCTTTCACTCCATGTTCATCCCATTTCTTCAGGGTTGTGACCATTCTCACTAAATGAAATTTTTTATACCATTCCCCACATCCTATAAGAAATTTCATTGAAGTCTTTCCAACTTTTCATTCATGTTGGCCAGAGGACGTCTCGTGAGCCGGGGTTTTAGAGATGAGACCTTTTGGCGAAGCCAAGTCAATTTCGGGCCACCAAGCCCTGCAACGGATGAGAAGGCCCTATGGAGTAAAGGGAAACCGGTTTTCGGGTATCTAGGCATGGTTTATGCCATGATCAGTATAGGTATTCTTGGATTTCTTGTTTGGGCTCATCATATGTTTACTGTGGGCGTGCCTGCTAGAGTGACATGAAATATGTGAGAATGCTAGACAAAGTGCTTTTAATCAACACTTCATTACCTCCTTTCGACAGGTATCTCTTCTGCGAATTTGCTAGTCGTTTCTACTTTCTAGAACATTCTCTCCTTTCGACACGTATCTCTTCTGCCGAATCTGCTAGTCATTTCTAGACTTGATGAATAACTGGGTTCCACACTGCAAGATCGTTCTTGAAAGCACGCAACAACAAACCAATGTATGAAGCAGGTAGTGCACCTACTTTACAATTCAACACCTGCGCTAGCTCTTCAATGTTGCCCACTTCACCCACTAGTATAATCTCACATTTCCTGAGGTTTCCTCAGACCTGAGACTACCTGAAACCAAATGAGAATCTGTCTCAAGTATGACAACTGAGAAGCATCTACATCGCATAAAATCAAGGTATCATCAACAAATAAAAAATGGGTGACATATTGCCCCCTGAATGAGGCAGAGAAGCCCCTCAAAAGTCCTCATGCAACGGTCTTGTCCATATTTTACGCATAGCTTCCATTCCAAGATAAATAACATGAGTGATAAACAACATGGACTCCCGTTTACCGGAATAGAGAATCTGGCAGTCGACGACTTCTTCCAACCGTCGACACATGAATCATTAACTAACAAATGCAATCTTCCTCCTCCTAGATCCTTTGTTGAATTTCTTATATATTATCCTTAGCGTTGATGATATCCTCCTCTGTTTTCTCTCTCTCTCCTCTGTTCTCCAAAGGTAAGTGCAGCCCCTCCCCTCCCCTCCCCCCCAACCCCCACCCCACCCACCCCCCAACCAAGCCACCCCAAACGGCCACCGACGACTCTGCGACCCTATTTCTCTCTCTCTCTCTCCGTTCTCTCTCTCCTTTCTTTCTTTCCTTCTTCCTTTTGTTTGTTTTTTCTTTCTCTCTTTTCACTCTTCACTTACTACGTTTGCGATCGGAAACCCTCGAAAAACACGTTAGGCTCGAGCGGTGTTCGCGCGTACTCGAGTTTTCCGACGGTGAACGATTCCGGCACTGCCGAACAAGTATTCCCTACAGAGAACAAGCAGATTTCTCTTTTCTCGGTGGTGAACGAGTTTTATTTACTTGGAGTCGATGCATGACCAATAGCCCATTTCATGTCTTTTAGCTCATAAATTTGCTGCTCCGCTTAATCGAATACCCATTTCCTTGCTTATAGAATATTGCTGCTTTTGTGCTTTATTATTGATCCTTCGTTTGTCTTAGATTAACCTTTCACTAGCGTATATTTAACGCTTGCATTGGTGAGGGATGGTAGATTAGGGTCGTATTCTCGGTTGGGATCGGGGGCTGTGGGTTGGGGGCGGGGTTGAGAGAGGCTTTCTGTGCCGAGTAGGTGTCTTGAATATTGGGACTTTATCGGAAAGTCCGTAGGTAGTTAGTTAAGATTCTTAATAAGAGGAGGATTAATATAGCCGTCAAAGAGATTAAACGGGGGGACCTTGGCCAAGGACGCGGGGGCGGCACAAGCTGTTCCCCAAAATCGAGGCAAAATTTGGGGGGATCCCGAAGCCCAGCGAAAGGCCAAAAACAAAAGGTTTTAGGATTTTACCCAGGAGATAAAGGGAGGGGTTTTGGGCGCAGGTTCACCGAACATTATTGGGGCCCCGCCACCCGGGGGTTTTGACGGGAGGGGGAAAGGGGCTTTTGGGGGGACTTTGACGGTTTGGAAAAATACCGCCTAATTGGAAAAAACCCCAAAAGAGATTTCAAAGGGGGCAAACTTCCTTTTGGGGGGTTTGCGACAGACGCCGGATTTTTTCGGGGGCGACCGGGGGGGAGTCTCACCCCGGGTTTCGTTTTTGGCGGCAAACCAACCCCCAGTTTTCCGGGGCGATGAGCACTTTCAACCCGTAATTTTGGGCGCGACGCAAAAGACCCTTTTTGGGAAAAAAAACAAAAGGTTTGTAAGGACCCAAGGTCAACGAGCGAGAATTTACGACCCAAAAAAGTATCGGGGGATTCGGGGTTTTTGGGGGAAAGCAGCACCCAGGGGTTGGGGTGATCCGCCCCGTAGAGCAGGAAGGAGGGGGGAGCGGGGGACGAGGGGCGAGCGGAGGGGGCGCCGCACAGAAGACGGCAGGACGGTCCCCACGGGCCCCCCCGGGGGGCACCGGGGGACGGGGGAACGGAAACCACCCCGGGGGAAGGAAGAAGGGCGGGCTGTGACCCCCCGGGGGGAAGGGAAAAAGATCACGGATGGGCGGGGCCCGGGGGGAAAAAAAAACCCCCTTACGAATCGAGACGAGGCGGGGAAAAAAGTGGAGCCGCCGCAGAGAAGGGGGCACGCGAGGGGAGTAACATAAAGGAAGACGGGGGCGAAGAAACCGTAACGAGAGGGGGCCCAAATTACGAACTTCGAACAAAAAGGGGAAAAGAGAACGTGTGGGGAGCCCGGCATTGGGGCCGGATTTTGGTTATCAGGAAAGGTGGGGAAGGCGGGCGAGCCCCAGGCGCGAGGGAAGAGCGAGGGACCCAAATTTTCGGGTAACCAGGTGGTTTGAGGGCGAGGGGGTTTTTTTTAAATTCTTTTCAAGACAAAAAGACGCAAGAAAGGCACAAGATTCCCAAAAACCAACAGCATTCGCCGCAACAACATAAAGCTTGCTAAGTCACACTAGAAAGCGCGGGGGGGAAAACGGGGCGGGAGAGGCGTGTCTTTTTCCCGGGAACCCCCGGGGATTCCGGGGCGCCGCCCGGCTTTTTATTAAAGGAGACCCGGAGAAAAAGATGGAGAAAGACCAACGGTTCACCGCCCAAAAAGGGCCACGACGGGTTGCGAGGTCCCGGAGATGTCAACAAACGTAAAAAAGGGGAAATTGGGGCCGAAAAGGGATACGTAAAGGGCTAAGCCCCGCAGGGGACCAGGGGAGGAGCCCCAAAAGAGGTTTCCCGGGGGGGAAGGACCGCCCCCAGTTTTTTTATTCGCCTTGGTGATGGATGAATTGACGCGACAAATACAAGGTGAGGTGCCTTGGTGTGTTATTCGCGGATGGCCTTAGTGCGATTGACGAGACTCGCGACGAGTTTAACGATAAAATTTGGGCTGGAGACAGGACATTGGAGTCTAAAGGATTTAGAGGTGAGTAGGACCGAAGACGGAATACTTGGAGTGCGGGTTGATGGCGTACGCGTGGTGATGAGGAAGTGAGGCTAAGTACCCGGAGCCGTTTCAAAAGAAAGGAAGTTTCAGTATCTTGGAGTGCAGTATACGGGGGAGATGGAGATATCGACGACGATGTTTTACATCGTATTGGTGCGGGGAGTGGATGAAATGGAGGCTAGCCTCCCAGGGTCTTTATGTGATAAGAAAGTGCCACCAAAACTTAAGGCAAGTTCTACAAAGTGGTGGTTAGACCGACTTTATTGTACGCGAGCGGAGTGTTGGCCGGTCGAGAATCACTCCGGGGACATGAAAGTCGCGGAAACGCGGAATGCGGCGGTGGATGTGTGGGCACACGAGCGGGGATAGAATTAGGAAACGAAGATATCCGAGACAACGCGGGAGTGGCATCGCTGGAGGACAAGACGCGGGAAGTCGAGGTCGAGATGGTTTGGGCAATGTGAAGAGAGACACGTACGCTCCGCGAGGTGTGAAAGGTTGGCTATGGACGGTTCGCAGAGGTAAGGAGGCCGGGGAAGTATTGGGAGAGAGGGGATTAGACGAGGATACGATACGCTCACCACCGAGGGATACGACCTGGGATAGGAGGCGTGTGAGGACTCGGGATTAGGATAGAGAGTCAGGTGGCTTATCCTTTCACCATACAGAGTTGCGCTTTGCTCATTTATTTATTGCCATTTGATTTCTCGTATTTGATCGTTGCTTATATTTGTTGGGTCGTGTACTTTGTTTATCCTATTTATCTATAGTAGTTAATGTCCTTTTTCACGATCGTTCTTTCATGACTTTCTCGCTTTTGTTATTCCTTGTTTTCATATTGTTTTTTCGCATGCTCGTCCTATCCGACCTTTTGTCTTGTTTTCCTTGTTTTCCTCTCTTAAGCCGAGGTCTTTCGAAACAGCCGCCCCTACCTTTCAAGGTGGGGGTTAGATCTGCGTACACTCTACCCTCCCCAGACCCCACATGGTGGGATTATACTGGGCTTCTTGTTGTTGTTGTTGTTGTTGATGATAGGGCAATTGAATAAAAGGTATAAATAATATAGAATTTCTTTCAAATTTGTTGTTTTGTGCTTGTTAGTCACTCATATAATATATTTTAAGGTTAAAAATCTAGCTTGAATTTTAACAATAATACATAGGGCGGCTCCCTAAAGTTGGCCACTATTTTCATTTAGCCACTTGAACTGAGGCCAGTATCTATAGATGCTCAAATCTCAGTCCATATATGCCCATTAAACACAAAACTAATCAGTAAAAAAATTACAATGCGTGTATTCACACCCGTTAACATGACAAAAATTAACAAATGAAAAAAAAATGCCACATGACTTTTGACTTAAGTTAATGAAAAAACACTTTTCAACAATAAAGAAAAGAAAGAAAAATATGTTTTCAAAAAGAAAGCGCCTTCCCTGTTGCCGGCAAGTACGCCCTCGCCCATTCCCCTATTCTTCTTCTTCTTCACCCGTCATCTTATATATCTTCTTTCAACCACTTCTCCAACAAACAAGAAACCGTAAAAAGACCAGATTTTAGGTATTTTCATAGCTCGAAACACCATGAGATCAACCACTAGTTTCTACTCCAAATTCCTGTGTAAAAACCATCATCCACCACCATCATCGAAACAAAACCAAAGACAGTGGTGCTAAGTCCCTTCAGTTTACAGGAAGCCCCATTTCTTTCGGCCCATTGATTCTTTCAACGCCCAAATTAAGCAACGATTCTGCTTCGTCCATGTGCCTTCCGCTTAATTTCACAACAAGAATGAGCTTTCACGAGAAAGTGAAGGAGAAGAAGAGAGTTCGATTTTGGGGTTCTGAGAGTTGTTTTTGGGTTTTCTTGAGTTCTTGCAACCTCAATTATCACGGAAAATTGTTAAGAATTTGAGTGAAAAATCATCGGGTTTCAAGAGTGGCAGCGGTGGCATCTACGGTGGTTTATTAAAAAAATTATGATAAAAAAAGAAGAAGAAGTGAGAAATACTTTTTTTGCCATGTGAGCTTTTTGTGTTTAATAGAGACAGACTAAGTGAAGTTGGAGGATTAATGCCTTAACGGATACAAGCTTCTGTTGACTGAGGTGGCTAAGTGCAAATAGTGGCCAACTTCAGGGAGCCGTCTATGTATTTCGCATAAAAAAATCTAGCCTGAACTTTCTTTCGTAATGCCATAAGTATATTGGTAATTAATGTTACCTTTTCAAAAAAAAAGAAAAAAGAAAGAAGTATATTTGTAATTACTTGGACATCCTTTGATTTTTGTTCAATAAGAGAATCTGCATTAAATGAATAGGTCTTGGGGAAGTCAACAAACGTGCTCTAATAGGTTATTTTCTTTGTTCCTATTTTTTGCTTGTATGCTTTGTTTTCACAACCCAAGCCATCCAACCAATGTAGTGGAGAGTTTCTCCTGAATAACTCTATTGGAACTAAAAGTGCTTCTACATTTTAACTTAACTAATCTATTGATCTTCATATCTCATCCTCATTTCTATTGAAGTTACCACTGTGATAAGTTGGATAATACTTTGATGAAATTGGTGAAGCAAGTTTTCCAGAATTTTTCCTTAGCTGTTTGAATTTTCATAATTTGTCGTATTTTAGTCTATCTATTGTTCTATGGTGCCCCTCTCTCTTGTTGACTGCTCACCCTGCACCAGATGCAATAATAAATCTTTGTTTCATTCTTAGCCGCAATAATTTTTCTCCTTTTGTAGATGAATGATGAGAATAGAACATATACAGTGGATGAAGCACTTGTTGCCCTTGGCAATGATGAGAATAGAACATATACAGTGGATGAAGCACTTGTTGCCCTTGGCTTTGGGAATTTCCAAGTCCTTGTGCTTGTCTACGCCGGGATGGGCTGGATTTCTGAAGCTATGGAAATGATGCTTCTCTCTTTTGTTGGGCCAGCTGTGCAATCAGCCTGGGATCTTTCTACTCATGAAGAGAGCTTACTTACTAGTGTGGTTTTTGCCGGCATGTTGATCGGATCCTACTTATGGGGTAGCATTTCAGATAAGTGTGGAAGGAGGTTAGTGACTTCATCTCCGTGTCTCTAAAGTACTACCGCAATTACTGTGTTTCTTATAAGTTATAACTGAGTCCGTATAAGAGAGATGTTACAATTGAGGATTAGATTTTTTTTTTTTTTTTTTGCACCCATGAGGTTCCTATATGTCTTAGAAAGTTGGGTGATGGTTGTAGAGAACCATATCTTTTGTAAGGTTTTCTACTTGTATCTGAGTGTTTTTTGCCCATATTTTATTAAAGATTATTACTTAAGCTGTTTTTTCAATTACATACTTTAAGCGGGGGTCCTAGTTTTAAGAAAAAGGATGCTTATCACACATCAATCCTTGCTTGCCATGTATTTTTTTTTTTTCATTATCAAAAGTTCATCGGTACACAAGATTTGAAACAACCAAAACAACAAACAGATTATTCAACATCATCTTCATCACAATTTTTTGCACTTGACTATTCTCACCAACTTTTTTCTTTTTAAAAAACTTTAACTCTATTCCCATGTCAGGTTTTGAAAAGTGAGTTAGCCGGCGAGGCCACCAGTGAACCACAAGATGATTCAACATCATCTTCATCACCATTTGAAACATCTGCCACGTTTCCACCACCAATCTCACCATCGCCAACAAAAACCCACTGTTGAATTCAATGTGTTTGGTACATCGGAGAGTATTTTTCCTAATACAATCTGTTAAAAAAATGGATCTTTGACCTAATTCAACCTCAAAAGCTAGCTCAAATAGGAGAGGATTTCTCAAGACCATATAAGGGGACTTAGAACCCATCCCACAAACGATGTGGGACTCCAATCCCCCCGATGAGGATAGGTCTGGCTCTGATACCATGTTAAAAAAATGGATCTTGGACCTAAATCAACACCAACAGCTAGCTCATGAGGAGAGGATTGCCTAAGAACATATAAGGAGACTTAGAACTCATCCCAAAAACGATGTGGGACTCCAACACAATAATTTCCCAAAGAATTGGTTACCAAAATTATTTCAATGATAAGAACACTTCATATGCAGTGGCGGATCTAGGATTTTTGGTAAGGGGGTTCAACATTTGAAGAGATGAACAATATCTATATATATATATATTTTAACAAAGTGTATCATGTCCATATGTAAATCAAACTTACATTTAAAATAAACTAATAGTAATAATATGTTTTTCTAGACTAACTTTAAAAAAAATTATAAGTACTATGAAAAAACGCATTAAGTAAGCGAAGGGAATAAATCTTTAAATAAATAATAAAAAATGAACTTAGGATGACTGCAAAAATAACTAAAAATAAAAAAATTCAAATTTATCAGTATAAAAAGTTAAAAGCAATACTTTTTCCGAAGAATGTTAGACACAAATCTTTTTAACAAAAACATATCAAGGCATTAGATATGTGTATGTATTATCCACATATACATATACGATAATAATTTTAGTCATAGTAAGTAAAAGAAACAAGAATGAAATAAAAAGTAAAGGAAGATAGTGGTAATTTTTATTAAAACCACAAAAGGTGTGGTGAAGTGGATGAGGCTGCTTCTCCCTTAACCAAACGTCTCAGGTTTGAGTCCTGGGTATGGAAAAATCCTTGGTAGGGAGCGCTTCCCTTGAATGGCCCATACGTGGCGCGAATCCGGGTGAAACCATTTTTTATGTTATTAAAAGAAGAAGCAGAAAGATATAGAAAAGAAAGGAAGAGATCACTAGTAATTTAAAAGGAAAAGATGAAGAACGAAATAAAAAAGAAAGAAAGAGCGTGAGATTGAGTGAAATGATGCAATTGGAGTTGTGCTTTTTGCTGAATGGAGTAATAAATAGTGGTAAAAGCAAATGAAACATTTAATTTGTTAAAACAACAAAAAGAAAAAAGAAAAATAGAAGCCAAGGCAGTGGAACACCATGAAATTGACTCTGGAAAAATGTAAAAGTGAGGATAGAAGGAAACGAACACATGACCTACCACGAAATTTGAACCCACTTAATCTCCGCACCATACATCGTTCTCAGTTCAAGGGGGTTCAAAACAAGCTTTAAGCTAATATCATCGTTATTTTGTAAGGCAATTACATACGACATCGGAAACATTACGGACCAAGGGGGTTCAAACCCCCTTCCCCTTTTCATATGAGAGGCACCAATGTAGCTAAGAATTTAGCATTACAAGCTATACAGGCAGTATCTCGTCATACAGAGCATAGATCAAAATATATCAAAATATAAGAAAGCGAATTATAATAAACTGACAAGCCAGTGGTCCAAAAATTTAAGTGTCATGTGTGTAAATTTTGCTGAAACAACTAAAAGTTCACAAAATTGAACTGTTAAGATATATAATTAAGCTCAGTGTCAATATCTCAAATATTATACTGGATAAAGTCATGATAAATAAAGGGAAAGAAACTATATTGAGAAATACCCATTTGCTTTAAATTTAAAGAAAGAACAAAGTACGCTCTCAGAAGATCGATGATGTGTTGATTATCTTTGGGAGGAAGGGTTACCCTGATCAATTCTGTTCTTTGCCTACTTATGTTATGTCTCTGTTTCCCTTACCAACAAACATCCAGAAAAAATTAGACAGACTCAAAAGGGAATTTTTGTGGCAAGGGAATAAAGAGGGCAAAGGTTACAAATTAGTGAAATGGCAGGTTGCAATGCAGGGGAAAGAAAGGGGTGGGCTGGGTATAAGAAACTTGAGATCTCAAAATAACAGCTTATTGATGAAATGGCTATGGAGATACAACACTGAGGAAAATGCATTGTGGAAGGAGGTTATCAAATGCAAGTTTGGTGAACTCAATCACTGGTGTACAAATGTATGCAATGGCACTTATGGAGTTGTAGTTTGGAAGACTATAAGAGCACCTTGGCCAAAGCTGGAAAGAAACTTGAAGATGAATGGAAACAAGGTTCTGGAAGGATGCTTGGAATGAGCAAGTTCCACTTATGGATACTTATCCAGACTTGTTCATTTTATGCAATAACCCAGAGGTGATTATAAATGAAATATGGAGTGTACAGGGATGGGACTTAACTTTCAGAAGATTTTTGAATGATTGGGAGATAGATAGGGTGGCTGATCTGTTGAGCAGGATTGGTAACTTCCAAGGTACCAACACTGATGCAGATACTTTGAGATGGAGACACAATAGTGACGGGCAATTCTCAGTAAAGAGAGCTTACAGAAAGGACATAGGGCAGAATGAGGAGCACCAAAGATTTTGGATAAAAATTTGGAAGTGTCCAGCACCAACCAAGGTGAAATGTTTCACTTGGTTGGTGGCAAAGAGGGCTTGTTTGACTCATGAAGTGTTGAAGAAGAAAGGAAACATCATAGTCTCCAGATGTTTTCTATGCAATGAAACTGATGAAACCAACAACGACCTCTTTCTTCACTGCAAATTCACAGCAGAACTATGGTCCCTGTTTTTCAACCTGACAGAGACAACATGGACTATGCCAGAGCACACTGCAGATCTACTAAGTTGTTGGATGAGAAGAGGAGGCAGCAAGTGTCAAAAGAAGTGGTGGAGGATGATCCCACATTGTATCTGGTGGACCATCTGGAAAGAAAGGAATGGGAGGTGTTTTAAAGATAGATCCAAAATAGAATTGTATAGTATCTTTCTACTTCTGGTGTAAAGAAATAGGATTAGAGGATATAGATCATTTTGTAGACTTATTAAAATCCCTGTAAGTATCTCTTTTCTATTTCTGTTTTTAGACTAACACTTTTGAAGGTCTCCAGCATATCCTTAATGCTGAGGAATACAAATTTACCAGTTTCAAAAAAAAAAAAAGACAAAAAAAAGATCGATGATGTGTTGAAGCCATGAAAGCTCGATGAGATCTGAGTGAAGAGGTTGCATTTTTATGGGATTTTAAGGCCACCATATTGAGTTTCAATACCATTGCAGATGATTTGCTTTCAGCAAAAAATCAACTTCACCTCGGTCGTTTCGCCTGTTTTACATTTTGATATGTTGCATAGGAGTGAGAAAGAAGTGAAAGGTGCAGAGAGAAATGGACCATTTTGCTATTGCCGGACTTATATTCTGGTGGAGAAGATGATGGGTAAGGAAAGAGGAAAGGAAGAAAAGAACTCAAAGAAGGAAAGAAAGAAAAAGTCTTGCAAGAAAGATTTTAGTAATCAAATCACGTTCAGGGTAGGAGTTGGAAGTATGATAAGTTTTGGAGTCACAGGTCGTGTGGAGTGAGGGAGTTGAAGTTTGCTTTTCCAAAAATATACAGTATTTTGGGCCAGAGATAGATGACTGTCCAACAAATTCGTGGAATGCATGTTGGGAAGTTCATTGTGATTTGAGATTTAGGTGTATTTATGCCTTTCCCTTTACTTTATTCTCAAATGAATTTTCGGTGCTTATATGATTTTGCTTACACGTACTAAATGTTTCTCTTTCTATATCGAAATTAATTCTGGGCTTTCTCCTTTTGCTTTTCCTATGGTTTGTCATTCAGGAGAGGGTTTCTTATGACAGCAGTATTTACTGCAACAGCTGGCTTTCTAAGTGCTTTTTCCTCAAATTTCCTTTTGCTGATTATCCTCCGCTGTTTAGTTGGCATTGGTTTAGGAGGGGGGCCTGTTCTCGCTGCTTGGTTTTTGGAGTTTATTCCTGCTCTTCATCGAGGCACTTGGATGGTAGTATTTTCAGGTTTCTGGACTGTTGGTACAGTTCTCGAGGCTTCACTTGCTTGGGTAAGGCCATTCTGCTTTGGATTTAAAGAACGGAGTCTTCTTCTGTATTATGGCCATGAAATTAATTGCCATTTTTTTTTATCCTCCTAACGTAGAAGTAAGCAAGTTCTCTTGCTTTTTGGTGTATACTCTTCTCTATACAGTATACACTGTGAATAAGTGCCTTCTTGTTTGTCAAACATAATAGTAGGCTTAATTTCTTGGGCACAGGGCTTTTCGTCTCTGTCAAACACAATAGTAGGCTGAATCTCTTGGGCATTGATTAATTAAATGGGAGTGATAATCTTTCACGTGACTTTCCTCTTGGATGATGGTTCATTGTTTTAAGGTGCATTTAGTAGAATACTAAATCTTTAGAGGGGAGGCCAAGTAAAATCTCAAAATCTTTGGGAGTGGCCAGCTTTTCATATTATTTTTAGTGTTTTTGGCTGTCTAATCCAACTCAGGCTTCCAGAATGATGCTTCGTATGCCCTGAATAATATTCAAGAACCACATGAAGCATGTATTTTTTGGTTAGCTTTGATATGACTAATGTTTGAAGGGAGATATTCGGCAACTCATATGTTTTATGCTGCTCGTAGGCTGTCATGCCAAGGTTGGGTTGGAGGTGGCTACTTGGTTTTTCAGCTCTCCCCTCTTCACTTCTTCTTTTGTTTTATGGGGTAACACTTGAGTCACCTCGGTACTTATGCATGAAAGGAAGAAAAACAGAGGCACTTGTTGTTTTGGAGAAAATTGCGAGAATGAATGGTAGAAAGCTTCCTCGTGGTATTCTTGTCTCTGATAACGAAATTGAGCTAGATGAAAATTTGTCTCTATCAGAAGATAAAGAGTTGCTATCTCCAAGTGCTAATGGAGAAGTGACACTTGAACAAGTGGAATCTAGTCAAAGGGGAACCTCACCACTAGTTACTCTCCTTTCACCAGAGTTAGCCAAGTCAACCATTCTTTTATGGTTGGTCTTCTTTGGAAATGCATTTTCGTACTATGGCCTTGTTTTGCTGACCACAAAGTTAAGCGGTGGACAAAATAAATGCCTACCAGCTGAATTGCAACTCAAAAAGTCCCATGATGTTAGCTACAGAGATGTCTTCATAACTAGCTTTGCAGGTATTTGTCTCTTACTTCTAAATGTACTCAAGTAGAGGAAGTTTCGATTTCTTGTCACTTGGCCTCTTTAGAGAGCTGACGATCTGGTTGCTTTCATTTACTTGAAGAATTCCCAGGTCTTATTATTTCTGCGGTAACAATTGACAAGCTCGGTCGTAAGCTCTCGATGTCTATTATGTTCTTCCTTTGTTGCATGTTCCTCATCCCTCTTGTGTATAATCAACCTCAAGGATTAACGACAAGCCTTCTATTTGGAGCTCGCACGTGTATTTCAGCAACCTTCACAATTGTCTTTATTTATGCTCCAGAGGTAAGCTAGTAGATCTTTCAAGAGATAGTCAAAAGTTTTCACCTCTGAAGAAAATATTCAACAGAGAAAGACGTGGTAGAGCCAACTTTTTTACGTTTTTTTTATGCTTGTTGAATCATATTCAGCTATATATAGTAACCAAGAGTGTTTATGCTACTGAAAGCATTTAATTGGCCATAACATTTGATCTCGATGCATTGTTTTGGGCTTCATTTCAGATATATCCTACGTCCGTGAGGACCACTGGTGTTGGTATTGCGAGCTCGGTGGGAAGAATTGGAGGAATGATATGTCCCCTCGTGGCAGTAGGTCTGATGCATGGATGCCATCAATCTCTAGCCATTATTCTATTTGTGAGCGTTCTGCTGCTATCAGGTGTATGCGTAATTCTTTTCCCATTTGAAACAAAGGGCCGTGAATTGAGTGATACTGTACCTCGATCAAAGCTGCAGAAGACATCTTCATCGGAAAACCCCATATGAATAAAACATGTCGGATCACATAAACTCCTCAATTTCCAAAAGTATGGTGACTGGAAAAATCCCTACGCACGTTCCTGGTGGTTATGCTTTCGCCAATGCTCACGTTGAAATAAAAACTACTGCGAATTGTGAAACGAAACAAACAGGATCATACGAACAAATTATGCGGAAATTTGGAAAACTATCATCTTAAGTATGACAAG